>NC_041714.1:22578741-22726241 GCF_900700375.1 Denticeps clupeoides
GAGCGGAATGACAACGGCAGTTGTCGTGGCAACCCAGCCCTCGCCACCGCACGGCCGGGGTCTCGCTCTGGCCACCGCCTCTGAGCATCTGCCCATCGCAGGGACCTGAATAATGAGGCGCGTCGCCCAATGAGAGGAGGGGTGAGTTTGGTCCCGGTGGTGGTGTGATAAATGTCACCCGCTCTCTCACTGTGAAATGGCTCCGTTCCCTTCTGACGAAGAACACACCAGTCTTACTGTATTCACTCTATTCATATTCATTCAGTAAATTCTGTCTGTTTAGGTGGAAGAGAGTAGACAGTTTACACAAAAAGCCTGAACAACATTGATATTGTCTGGACAATATAGCGTTTTTTTTTAAAAGGAAATTTACATTTACAGCATTTACCAGACGCCCTGATCCAGAGCGACTTACAATCAGTAGCTACAGGGACAGTCCCCCCCTGGAGACACTCAGGGTTAAGTGTCTTGCTCAGGGACACAATGGTATTAAGTGGGATTTGAACCCGGGTCTTCTGGTTCATATTCGAGTGTGTTACCTGCTAGGCTACTACCAGCCGAAATTGTGACATTAAAATGAAGAACTAAAGAACTAAACTGCACCACAAGAATATACATTTTAAGTTTAAAGCACATGGTCACGAGATAAAACCTTCCCTACACACCACACAGAGAGAGAGAAGTCACGCTCAAATCAACTGAAATAAAATGTTTATTAATATTCAGGCTGCATCATTTACACATGGACACCCATCATGTTTACGGGTCTGTTGTTGTAGCGCTTGGAGATGTCAGCTTCAATCTGAAGGGGAGACACACACACACACGTTCAATCATGCTTATATCAATTAGACGAAGAGGTTCAGTAAATAATGGCCAGTGTGTGTGTGTGTAGTGTGTGTGTCTGAGTGTGTGTGTGTGTAGTGCGTGGGTGTGCGAGTTACCAGTCTCTGTAGTTGCTGGACGTGCGTGGTCAGGCGATCGATACGAGGCTCCAGTGTGTAGTGTAGTGTGTGTGTAGTGTGTGTGTAGTGTGTGTAGCGTGTGTGCGTTACCAGTCTCTGTAGTTGCTGGACGTGTGTGGTCAGGCGGTCGATACGAGGCTCCAGTGTGTGTGTAGTGTGTAGCGTGTGTGTAGTGTGTGTGTAGTGTGTGTGTAGTGTGTGCGTTACCAGTCTCTGTAGTTGCTGGACGTGCGTGGTCAGGCGGTCGATACGAGGCTCCAGTGTGTGTGTAGTGTGTGTAGCGTGTGTGTAGCGTGTGTGCGTTACCAGTCTCTGTAGTTGCTGGACGTGCGTGGTCAGGCGGTCGATACGAGGCTCCAGTGTGTGTGTAGTGTGCGCGTGTGTGTAGCGTGTGTGCGTTACCAGTCTCTGTAGTTGCTGGACGTGCGTGGTCAGGCGGTCGATACGAGGCTCCAGTGTGTGTGTAGTGTGCGCGTGTGTGTAGCGTGTGTGCGTTACCAGTCTCTGTAGTTGCTGGACGTGCGTGGTCAGGCGGTCGATACGAGGCTCCAGTGTGTGTGTAGTGTGCGCGTGTGTGTAGCGTGTGTGCGTTACCAGTCTCTGTAGTTGCTGACGTGCGTGGTCAGGCGGTCGATACGAGGCTCCAGTGTGTGTGTAGTGTGCGCGTGTGTGTAGCGTGTGTGCGTTACCAGTCTCTGTAGTTGCTGGACGTGCGTGGTCAGGCGGTCGATACGAGGCTCCAGTGTGTGTGTAGTGTGTAGTGTGCGCGTGTGTGTAGCGTGTGTGTAGTGTGTGTGTAGTGTGTGTGTAGTGTGTGCGTTACCAGTCTCTGTAGTTGCTGGACGTGCGTGGTCAGGCGGTCGATACGAGGCTCCAGTGTGTGTGTAGTGTGCGCGTGTGTGTAGCGTGTGTGCGTTACCAGTCTCTGTAGTTGCTGGACGTGCGTGGTCAGGCGGTCGATACGAGGCTCCAGTGTGTGTGTAGTGTGCGCGTGTGTGTAGCGTGTGTGCGTTACCAGTTTCTGTAGTTGCTGGACGTGCGTGGTCAGGCGGTCGATACGAGGCTCCAGTGTGTGTGTAGTGTGTGTGTAGTGTGTGTAGCGTGTGTGCGTTACCAGTCTCTGTAGTTGCTGGACGTGCGTGGTCAGGCGGTCGATACGAGGCTCCAGTGTGTGTGTAGTGTGTGTAGCGTGTGTGTAGCGTGTGTGCGTTACCAGTCTCTGTAGTTGCTGGACGTGCGTGGTCAGGCGGTCGATACGAGGCTCCAGTGTGTGTGTAGTGTGCGCGTGTGTGTAGCGTGTGTGCGTTACCAGTCTCTGTAGTTGCTGGACGTGCGTGGTCAGGCGGTCGATACGAGGCTCCAGTGTGTGTGTAGTGTGTGTAGCGTGTGTGTAGCGTGTGTGCGTTACCAGTCTCTGTAGTTGCTGGACGTGCGTGGTCAGGCGGTCGATACGAGGCTCCAGTGTGTGTGTAGTGTGCGCGTGTGTGTAGCGTGTGTGCGTTACCAGTCTCTGTAGTTGCTGGACGTGCGTGGTCAGGCGGGTCGATACGAGGCTCCAGTGTGTGTGTAGTGTGCGCGTGTGTGTAGCGTGTGTGCGTTACCAGTTTCTGTAGTTGCTGGACGTGCGTGGTCAGGCGGTCGATACGAGGCTCCAGTGTGTGTGTAGTGTGTGTAGCGTGTGTGTAGCGTGTGTGCGTTACCAGTCTCTGTAGTTGCTGGACGTGCGTGGTCAGGCGGTCGATACGAGGCTCCAGTGTGTGTGTAGTGTGCGCGTGTGTGTAGCGTGTGTGCGTTACCAGTCTCTGTAGTTGCTGGACGTGCGTGGTCAGGCGGTCGATACGAGGCTCCAGTGTGTGTGTAGTGTGCGCGTGTGTGTAGCGTGTGTGCGTTACCAGTCTCTGTAGTTGCTGGACGTGCGTGGTCAGGCGGTCGATACGAGGCTCCAGTGTGTGTGTAGTGTGCGCGTGTGTGTAGCGTGTGTGCGTTACCAGTCTCTGTAGTTGCTGGACGTGCGTGGTCAGGCGGTCGATACGAGGCTCCAGTGTGGTGTGTAGTGTGCGCGTGTGTGTGTAGCGTGTGTGCGTTACCAGTCTCTGTAGTTGCTGGACGTGCGTGGTCAGGCGGTCGATACGAGGCTCCAGTGTGTGTGTAGTGTGTAGTGTGCGCGTGTGTGTAGCGTGTGTGTAGTGTGTGTGTAGTGTGTGTGTAGTGTGTGCGTTACCAGTCTCTGTAGTTGCTGGACGTGCGTGGTCAGGCGGTCGATACGAGGCTCCAGTGTGTGTGTAGTGTGCGCGTGTGTGTAGCGTGTGTGCGTTACCAGTCTCTGTAGTTGCTGGACGTGCGTGGTCAGGCGGTCGATACGAGGCTCCAGTCTGGCCTGGTCCTCCAGGGCCTCCTGGCGTTTGTGGCCCAGATCCTCTCTCTTCAGCAGCAGGATGTCGGCCTGCTTCAGCTTCTGTCGCAGCAGCTCAGACACACGTTCCACGTAACTGTAACACACACTTCCGTATAAACAGCAGGTAAACAACCGGTAAAGCAGCAGACTACCCCAAAACTAGCCCAGGTGTAGCAGCAACGTGCAGCCATGTACGTGTTGTTTTAGAATGTGTTGAAATTGGACCGGGTTCTGCGGGCTCACCGGGGCGACGCCTGGATCATGAAGAGGTGCTGCATGCGGACCGACGTCAGGCGGTCCAGGAGCCGACGCACGTCTCCCAGCATGCATTGCACGCGCGGCACGCTCTGGGCCTGCACGATGGAGGGGGCCAGCTGGAACTGACTCATGGACACGACGTCCACCTCCCCGGACATCTCACTGGCCCGCTGGGAGAGGAAGAGCTCCAGCTGCAAGCATCAATGCGGGGTCAGAACCCGCAACCAACTGACCACATTCGAGGAAACAAACCAAGTGAATGTTTAGTGATTGTCATTGTGAAACATAGCAGCACAGCACCCGGTGCCACAACGAAATGTGTCCTCTGCATTTAACCGTCACCCTTGGTGAGCAGTGGGCGGCCATGACAGGCGCCCGGGGAGCAGCGTGTGGGGACGGTGCTTTGCTTGGTGGCACCTGAGTGGCACCTTGGCAGATCGGGATTCGAACAGCAACCTTCTGACTACGGGGGGGCCTAGTGAAGCTGCCACCACTGCCCGTCTGGAGAGACGGTCTGAAGCAGAGGGTGGACGAGGGTTTAGGGTATGAAGATTCACAGGTGTCTAGGGACGGCTGCGTGCAAGGATTCGCGGTGAAAAAAGCATTTTCAGCTATTAAAAGACAGAAAGCCACAAATCATTCCTCACATCTCTCCAGACGTCCATGTACTCCATGTCCTTACCTCCATCAGCTCGTCCAGAAACTGGCCACGTGTCTGCGAGTTTTCCAGGAGAGTGAGAGCATCCTGCCCCCTCGCCACACCCTGAGGACCTGGACACACACACACCACAGGACCACAGACTCACAAAGCCCACTCTGAAGTTCCACATCACTGTATTACTAGTACAAGAACTTACAATCTGTCCCCATGTCGAGCACCTCGATATCCACTGGCTCCACCCCAACCTCCTACAGAAAGATGCACAACCAATCACTCATGTGACCAACCATAACTTGCTCCGCCCCCGGCACAAAGATTCTTGTTGCTTGTTCATGAATAAAGTAAGGCTGGTCGCCTAGCAACACACCCGCATATGAACCAGAAGATCGAAGTCCCAGGTTCGAACCCCATTGTGTCCCTGAGCAGGACACTTAACCCCGAGTGTCTCCACGGGGGACTGTCCCTGTCACTAAATATTAAATCATGCAAAACAGCTTAAAGTTGAACTCTGACCTCTACTTCCGATTCCAGGCTGATTCCCCAGTCCACTCCATCTTCCGCGGCGATCCCAAAATTGACCTCCACATCGGTTCCGCCGCCCAGATCCCCCCAATCAATCTGAGGCAAACATGTGCAACAGACCCAGAGTGTTTATTTCCTGCTGAAAAGCTGGTCTGTAGGCGGGTACGAGTTCAGCTGGGGGGCTCACGGTTTCCTCCGTCACTGCATCAGGAGGAGCTTCTTCCATCAGAGGCCGCTCGATCACCGCGGGAACACTTCCCGTCCTCCACTCGTACACCGTGGCGTTCCTTTTCTGCTGCACAAACCTGAGCATCGGCAGCACCGGCTCGTCCCTTCACGTGGACACGAAGACAGAGGGTTAAAGGACGGAGACGGCAGCACGCGCTGCGGCGAGTAGCAGGTAAGGGCTCACCAGTCTGAGACGAACTGCGCGAACGCCGCGTACAGCTGGATGGGCTCATCCAGAGCCGCCACTTCCCTCCCCACCTCCTCCAGAACGTTGGGAAGGTCCTTCACCAGAGCCTGCAGCTCTCGGGCGACATTATCACCCTGCAGAAACGCAGTAACTTGATTTACCAGACGCCCTCATCCAGAGCGCCTTACAGTCAGTAGTGACAGGGACAGTCCCCCCCTGGAGACACTCAGGGTTAAGAGTCTTGCTCTGGGACACGATGGCAGTAAGTGGGGTTTGAACCTGGGACTCCAGGGGGGACTGTCCCTGTCACTACTGATCACAAGACTCTCTGGATAAGGGCGTCTGGTAAACGTAAATCTTTATTACACCAAAAAAATAATCATCATTTTAAATAAAAACATTTGATTGAGGTCTCAAAAGGTACAGGCTCAACTACGGCACATTAATTCAGACAGTGGGAGACATTTCCAAAGCGCTATACAAGATGAAGAGAATTGGGAGTGTTGAGTGTTGAATTAAAGCTCTGATAATCTGTCTATTTATGACAGAAGAAGTCATGCTTGTCATCTGGAAGCCAGTGAAAGCTGTATTTCGAGTAAAAAAAATAAATAAAAAAAGACTGATAGAGAAGATCGCAGAACTACAGACACCCCCTGCAGGTGTAATACGAGTACTGCAGCCTGCTGAGCAGCATTTAAGGTGCTTGTCGATGCCCGTGATGCCAGCCTAAGAAACCACCCTTGTTGCCTATATCAAAAAGTGAAAGTGAAATGATTGTCACTATGAAACAGTGCAGCGGAGCAAACGGTGTCACAGTCACACGTGTCCTCTGTATTTAACAATCACCCTTGGTGAGCAGTGGGCACCATGACAGGCGCATGGGGAACAAAAAAAAAAAAAAAAGTGAAGTGATTGTCACATGTGATACACAGCAGCACAGCTCACGGTGCACACAGTGAAATTTGTCCTCTGCATTTATCCCATCACCCTGAGTGAGCAGTGGGCAGCCATGACAGGCGCCCAGGGAGCAGTGTGTGGGGACGGTGCTTTGCTCAGTGGCACCTTGGTGGGTCGGGATTCGAACCGGCAACCTTCTGATTATGGGGCCGCTTCCTTAACCGCTAGGCCACCACTGCCCCTGCTAGGCCACCACTGCCCACAGTGTGTGGGGACAGGACATTCACCAAGGGGACCTCAGTGACACCTTGGCAGATCGGGATTTGAACTGAGGCCACCACTGATTTGAGGACATAGGGTGAGTGAGAGTTGTCAATCATCCCTAATGGCTCGCCCAAACTTTATCATATATAGTACAAAATTTTATCATTACACTGGTGGGGCAGTGGTGGCCTAGCGGTTAAGGAAGCGGCCCCGTAATCAGAAGGTTGCCGGTTCGAATCCCGACCCGCCAAGGTACCACTGAGGTGCCAATGAGCAAAGCACCGTCCCCACACACTGCTCCCCGGGCGCCGGTCATGGCTGCCCACTGCTCACTCAGGGTGATGGGATAAATGCAGAGGACAAATTTCACTGTGTGCACCGTGTGCTGTGCTGCTGTGTATCACATGTGACAATCACTTCACATTATTAAGTAACAAAACGTCCTGGGTAGTGTCTTGTATTTGTGTAATCTGGAGGACAGTCCCATGTGCCACGTGTATTATTGTGTGTCTGAGACCATAATGCACTGGTGCAATCACGGTGCTCCGGGGCCCTAAATCCCTCACCTTGATGCCATACTGTCTGCAGGCAGCGTAGAAGCGCTCCCTCATGTCACCGGCGCTGCTCTGGCAGTCCAGCTCCCGGCGGCTCAGCTCCTGCTGCAGCTGCTGGCTCTTGGCCACCTGGCGGCGCAGCGCCGGGCCCTCGTAGGTCACGCCGCGCACCAGCATGCTGGCGACCTCCGCTGCGTGGCGACAGGGAGACGGGGTTCAGAACGGGCTCAGGCCCCCGTCCTGCGGCGCCGCCGCGGAGAGGGGACTTACCCAGGTAGGCGCTGTCCTTCTCATACAGGGACACGATTTCTTGCCAGTCCTGTTCAGACACATCAGAGAACCACGCTGAACCAAAGACACGGGAACACTTACAGAAACACACACATCCAAGCATGCCTCACCTTCATCCTCTGAGATGAGTATCTGCCGAAAATGTTCTTGGAGGAAGCTTCAGTTTTTTTCAAAATCTCTATGATCCTTAAGCAGGTGAAATAGTGGATTTCTGGGGAAATAAATGTTGATTTAAAGATCCCCTGACATGAATACTTTTTGCTTTTATATCGGTCTCGTTGGTCCCCTAATACTGAGTACAGAATTACAATTAGGAAGAGAGAGCCGGGACAAGGAGGAGAGCGGCCTATAGAAGTAGAGTCTCATTTTTACATCCAATCACTGAGCGACTGCAACGCTTCGCACGTTTGGAAGCCGCGAGTGTCGGTGGAGATAATGTTTTAGGGGAGGGGCAGGAAATAGCAGGAGAAACAGGAGGGAACCTTTCCCCATATGACGTCATAAGGGGACAGATTCCAGCTCCACCCGTCTGACTCAGGACTATAGTCAGGGGAACTCGTGTTAATGTTAAATAATTTTTTTAAAATGAAGGAGCAGGGAGCGCCGCCACTCACGCGAGCCGGAGAGAAGCTGTCTGATCTCGGCGTTTTCCGGCATGTCCTGGATGGCCGAGTTGATCTTCTCCCGGATGTCCTTCACGGCGTCCTGCCATTTCAGTGCGCAGTGTCTCCGGTCGACCAGCCAGTCTGAACACGGAGGAGCAGGCCAGTGAGGGCGGCACAATGTGGACGAATAAAGTAAACGGCGTGCGGTCTTACCCACAACTTTGCTGGTGTGGATGTCGATGGGGAGACTCTGCGTGTTCTTCTGTAAAGGAAACTGCTATTTTAGAGAACCACGCGAATAAAGGTTACAGCTGAATCAAAGAGCCGAAAAGCGCATTACCTCCATCGCGTCCCGAAACGGGCTGATTCCGTAGTTTAACGTCTAGCACGTCAACTCCGCCATGTTTACAGCTTTAGCCACGTAAAAAGAGGAGCGCCTATCAGAGGCCGAGATACTGCGACCTCGGATCGTCAGGACCAATAGAAACGTGCTTTACTGCGGCGCGTCCTCGTTGCGTCCGGGCGATGGCGCTGTTGCCCAGTTCAACATGAACTATCACATTTTTTACTAATTATTTACTATTTTTATGAATTATCAGAAGTATTTAAATGATTGTTTCGTACAGAGATGGGGGATTCGTTATTCATATATTCATACATTATTCATATATTCACAGTGTTATTATATGTTCATGTCGATATATACATACATATACTGTATTTGTACATACATGCATATATTTATTTAACTTTACATATACATATATATATTTTATAATACACTTCTATTTATATTTCAAGATCGTTTGTATATTGTACTTTTATACTGTTAACTTTTATATAGTTATTGTTTTTTTTCCTATTATTCTTCACTTTTGCTGCTCTTATTATGTACTGTCAGCTTCTGCTGTGACGATGCAACACACACACATACATGATGTGCAGGGATCAAAATGGAATGTGTTGTACGTTTGAAAAATGATAAGTAAAAAGTAAAGTGAAATGATTGTTACTTGTGATACACAGGAGCACAGCACACGGTGCACACAGTGAAATTTGTCCTCTGCATTTAACCCATCATCCTGAGTGGGCAGTGGGCAGCCATGACAGGCACACGGAGAGCAGTGTGTGGGGACGGTGCTTTGCTCAGTGGCACCTCAGTGGTACCTTGGCGGATTGGGATTCGAACCGGCAACCTTCTGATTAGAGGGTCGCTTCCTTAACTTCGTGTAGCAAGTTGTGTCCAAGAGCAGCTCAACGCACTAATTATGTTCATTATGAAAACTTTATTGATACTGGAGGTTGATTGGCTTCTGTGTGTGGAAAATATAAATGTTCTTTATATTATTCAGTGAGCAGGATGATGTATTATTTGATATTCTGGCTGGTTTACTACTAAGTGTAGGGTCTGAGAGTTGGGGAGAACTGTAGTGAGTCTGTCATGCTTAGTTTGAATGCTGCTCATATACAATCGCGCTCTATCGAGGCTCCGGGGCGAAGCGAGAGTAAATCTACATTCACTTCATTACACTTTTCTGAACCGTAACAGTGAACGCTGGGCCATGGTGCATTACAGGTACCCAATGATCCTATTGTTTGGTGGGGCTGGGCTTTGTCCCGTGGAAGGGCGGCGCTGCAGGGCGAGGTCGGGGCCGTCTGTGTTTGTGCTGCACTAGACTGCGATGCCCGGCGCTCCACGACTCTTTGTTTGCGGGAACTGTCCCTCTCTTTGTAGTGTGGTGACATCACAAGAGAACAAGAGAAGCCTCAGTGGCGCGGCCAGTGCACCCAGGGTCCAGTTTCAGGGACAGCCATTCTGACTTTATGACTGACATGTTGAAGGCCTGAGCGCAGGTCCACTATGTAAATGTGGGTCCGGCCCCTCGGCCCTGCCCAGCTGATCACATGACTGCGCTCCTTTACTCGGCGCGCCAGGGGCTGAGCGCGGCACTCGCGCTGGACCGGTGTGTGAGAGGGGCAGAGGCGGAAGATGCACCTGACCACCCCAGAGATGTAAAGCTCGGACACACAAGACACTGGACCATCTGAAGATCTGCATTATTCAGGTGAGAACCTTCACAGTCCGCCGTGCCGTGAGTCTGACACGTTCTGCGGTGTGAACGGAACCCGTTTCTGGCCTGTGATGACACGGTGGTGAGAAGTTGGTGTCGTGTTGGTGGGTGAACCTGCAGTCACATCTCAGCTCGGACCCTCTGGCCTCTTTGAAGCTGTGGTGACGTTTCCATGGGAACCTGGTCCTGGTCTCTGGTTACCGCAGGTCCGGTCCGATTCATTCAGGCTCCAGGAGGAGCCGAGGAAGCCGCTGATCTGTGAACTCACACCCACTCGTAACCAGTGCAACCAGAACCGTGCAGGAACCGGGAATCGGTCCGGTCGTTGTGTAAGCGTGAAGATCAGTTGCGCGTCTCGCGTTCTGGCACTTACGTAAAAGCCCCGGGTGAAACCGGGCATGGCGCTTTTCTCACGTGGCCTCGGGTTTAAAGTTACAGTATCAGGGCCTAGTGGGTGGGGCTATAAGGAAGCGCAGGGTTCAGAGGTCAGGGCTTACGGAAGTTCCCGTGCCAGGACATGTTTGTGTCACCAGCGATATCCGCGTGTCGCGTTACAGCCGAATTTACGGAGGCACGCGTGGCCCTGCCAGCCTCTCCGAATGGATGGACCACGATTAATGGGGGTTGTAGCCTAGTGGGTAACACACTCGCCTATAAACCAGAAGACCCAGGTTCAAACCCCACTTACTACCATCGTGTCCCTGAGCAGGACACTTAACCCTGAGTGTCTCCGGGGGGGGGACTGTCCCTGTAACCAGTCCAGCACGAGTGCTGCGCTCAGCCCCTGGCGCGTGGTGGGGCAGTGGTGGCCTAGTTGTTAAGGAAGTGGCTCCGTAATCAGAAGGTTGCCGGTTCGAATCCCGACCCGCCAAGGTGCCACTGAGGTGCCACTGAGCAAAGCACCGTCCCCACACACTGCTCCCCGGGCGCCTGTCATGGTGCCCACTGCTCACTCAGGGTGATGGGATAAATGCAGAGGACAAATTTCACTGTGTGCACCGTGTGCTGTGCTGCTGTGTATCACATGTGACAATCACTTCACTTTACTTACTTTTAACTACTGATTGTAAATGTAATGGTCCCGCCTCTGTTTGATCCAGATATCGGGTCAGTCACCAGCATGTGGCAGGAAGATAATAACTCCGTGTCTTATCCGTGCCGGATACGCCGTAATTCTCATTAATGTTTTACTGCCGGGGTTCATTTAAAAACAACCTTCTGCCTCGTCCCAGGTGTCCCGCTCTCCCCACGCGTCATGGCCGACCCCGGCTGGTGGAAGGTCACCTTCTTACGCAAGAAGACGTCCGAGGCCAAGGTCCTGTACGAGATCCCCGCGGAACTTGGCAGCAACGCCGGTAACACGGAGAGCCAGCTGAACGCCCGGCTGGAGAAGATCGTGGACAAATCCGCCACCAAGGGGCGCCACGTCAAAGTGTCCCACTCCGGCCGCTTCAAGGAGAAAAAGAAGATCCGAGCCACGCTGACGGACAACCCCAACTTCCTCCCAGAGCGCAACATGGCTGACGAGAACCACGTGGCTGGACAATGAGGGCCTTCCTCCTCTCATCCTCACACACACACACGTTCCAGGCCCGGAGGGGCCTTCAGAGGACACGTTCCACACACACTTCAACATTTACACGGGTTATCCGGCCAGATTACTTCATTCGGAACGATGCTGGAGTCGACTTGTAAAAAATAAAAACCTTTAGTAAGTCCCAGAACCGAAGCCTCATTACTAATTTACAGCAACAGGGAGCAGCGAGGGCCAGAGTGAAGTTCTGGAACCTTCCTGCGGCCATGCGGACACCCACCCACACAGAGAAACGGCGGAAACGTGCGTTACATACACCGCTTTTTATTACCATGACGCTTCATGTAATGCAGAGACGCAGAGGCTCGCTGTTAATTTGGCAGTTTTAATCAGAATTCAGCTCTGTTACATTTACACACACGTTTACACATTTGTAGTTAGGAGTGCGTCCACATTAATTGAAATAAATGGTTTTTCCAGTAATGATGAAGAGGGATGAGCTCAGGGGGCCAGTCGCTGGTACACCCAGCCCGCCTCGGCGCGCCGCTGCATGGGGCCCGGCTCCGCCTCTGCTCCGGCGGGCCTGGTGAAGACGATGCGGTCGTGCAGCCGGTTGGTCTGTCCCTGCCAGAACTCGATGGTGTGAGGCTTCACGACGTAGCCGCCCCTGGGCACAGAGACGGAGGAGAAAATGTTTCACAGACGCTCCTCATTCCAACCAAAGTCTAACGCGCCATTCACCAGTAGTCCGGCATCGGCACCGGGCCGTCTTTAAACTTCTCCTCCAGCTCGGCGTTCTTCTGCCTCAGGTACTGGAACAGAAACAGGGAAATGAGATGGTTACACCCTCCTCGCCTGCTCGGGTTGTACTCGCTGGACGGTAATCCAGCCTTTGGTACCATATCATGTGAAGTGATTGTCACTTGTGATACACAGCAGCACAGCACACTGTGCACACAGTGAAATTTGGCCTCTGCATTTAACCCATCGCCCTTGGTGAGGCCACCACTGGCATATCACCGTCACGGTGACGCCAGGGAATAAAGTGGCCAGTTGATGTACATGTTGTGGGTTTCGCACGTGCTGAACGGCGAGAAGTCACCTGTCTGTCTGGCACCGCGGAGCTCTGCCGGCTCACAGCCGCCGCGATCTGGCTGCTCTTGGGCCGTGAGTGGAAGTAGTCGCAGGAGCTCTGGTGGGGGACGCGCTCCACGCAGCCCTCGATGCGGACCTGGAAAAGAACACGAGCCGCTGCACAGGAGGAAACGGGATCGGGCGCGGCTCGTGGGGTCGACTTCAGCCACAGGTCGGCAGGATCCGGTGACGGACCGGTGCGCTCAGGCAGGATCTCTTACCTGTCTGTTCAGAGGCTCCCAGTAGAACATTAGACAGGCGTGGGGGTTGCTCTCCTGGACAGAAATTCAAATTCAAATATTATTTGTCACATACACAGTCGTACACGGTATGAAATGCAGTGAAATGCTTTAGTGACTGTACAGACCTCAATATTGCAAATATTGCACGTATACAATGAAAACCAATATGCAAATATTGCAAACTTAACCAAATATTACACTTTTATATCTTGAACATAAAACAGAAAATATGTGTAACAGGTAGGGAGAAGGTGTGCAAATGAGTGAAGTCAAAGTATAAAGTGGAAAGTAAAAAAAAAAAGAAAAGTGATTGAAAGTGAAAGGCCGGATTACCATGTATCTGAATATTCATTACATGTCGAACTGTGGTACTCATGCTTTTTGTACAAATGCTCCAACTTGTGACATATGAAGATCCCTCTGCAAAACGGCCACACTGGGCCTGTTCTCTTCACGGTTCAGCTCTCACCAGCTCGGTGCCTTTGCGACTCTCGTAATTGGTGAAGAAGCGGAAACCATCGTGACTGTAGCCCTTGAGGAGCACCATGCGGGCAGACGGTCGTCCATCCCTACAAAAAAATCACATCCAAAAGATACAATCCAGAGTTCGTCTGGAGAGGACCGCCGGTTCATCACTCTTACCTGGTGGCCGTGGCCACGCACATAGCATTGGGTTCTCCAATCTCTGGACACTTGGCAGCTCGGTCAAACCAGTCGCCAAACTGTTTGATTGGGTCAAGGGAGACGAGGTGATCTTCTTCAAAGCACTGCGGAGCATGCCACAGAAACTCGGATTATTCACATTGCATTCATGCATGTGCATCTATGAGCTCACAAGGTCACAGATTCTCCTTTGTGACGTTCTGGCAGATCTACAGTGAAATGAAATAGAAGAAGCACCTCTTCGTCTCCTCTGTACGTCTTCCTCATGTCGCTCAGGTCCATGGCCGAGCCGAAGTCCGCGGGTTCGGTGTAAAGTCGCAGCCGGCGGGAGGCTTCGGTAAAGACCGGGGAAGCTCGGAGGTGGACGCCCGCCCCGGTTTTGAGGATATTTCTTACTACGCTGGCCGTCAGCACGCCTGTCATATCTGCGCATTCTGTCATCGTCGACGTCATCGCGTTTTTCGTAACGTCCCGCGAAGATGAAATCGAGGATTTTAGCAACGTTTCTAGTATTGTAAAAATTTTCGTTTTTAAAAATGTAAGTTTTTTTTAATTAAGTTTTTAACATTTACACGCTAAGCAATAATTGTGTTTGTACACAAGAGTTAGAAAACGTTTAAAATCAGGAGTGCGTTCAGTAAAGTTGACTTTAACAACGCTCTGTGCACATCGCTGAGCTCTATGCTGTTTCCGGTATTCGGTCCAACATGGCGGCGACCTTGTGCGGCAGACTGGTTCCCAGACCTGGTAAAAAGATCGTTTTTATATCAAAGTTGAGCTGATTTTACCAAATGCATGCGATAAGTTCCAATAATTGGCTAAAGCTTCGTAATTTTCAGCCTCTTGCGACCGAGTAGGTCCGTGTTTACATCGTGCTAATGCAAGATAAACGAGGTGCTTATTTCATAAATAAGTTATATTAATTCTGCAATTGTGGAAATGCGGCTCGCTAATAAATTGCATTAAGAGTGTGTGCGTTTGGGGTTTAGACTGTGGTGGCAGCCTGTACGCCAGCTGCTGCACATTTCCAGAAGTGGGGATGGTGTGTTTAAAAGATATCTGGTGTGTAATAAACCGAATGCAGGAGCAGGGTGGCTCCCCCTGGCCCACTCGGTCCGGCACGGATCCAAGGCCGTGACCCGCCACAGGAAGCCCATGCACATCCTGAAGCAGAAGCTGCTGGCCGTGACCGAGTACATCCCTCCGAAACCTTCCGCTCCACCCGAAGTGTTCAGCCCCAGGACCCGAGAGGCAGAGCAGGTTACGTCGAGCCCTGATTAAACCCGCTGGTTTTTCTTCCCACGCGTGCCAGCATTTCATTGCACCCTCCTGTTCTCCAAATTTAGCTTTTCGGTCAACACGGACGAACATTGATTGTATTTATCAGTCAGGTTGGTGCTGGATGTGTAGTGAAGCGAGAAGAGAATCTGCCCTCTATATAGACATAAGATCTTGCAGTTACTGGTCATTATCCTGATTATTACATTCCATTTATGATAAAAGAGGTCCATAAATCACCCGTATGATCACCACTCATTTGCACACCTCCACCCTACCTGTTACACATATTTTATGTTTTATGTTAAAGACATAAAAGTGTAATATTTGGTTATGTTTGCAATATTTGCATATTGGTTCATTGTGTATTTGCAATATCGAGGTCCGTACAGTCGCTAAAGCATTTCACTGCATATCATACCGTGTATGACTGTGTATGTGACAAATAAAATTTAATTTGAATTTGATATCACCCATATAGCCTTAAAAATATTTCTTTGTGAGTAGGAGAGTGGCCTGGTGGTGTTTTTGAAGAGAGATTTGGAGGCTCTGTTCAGGGATCACAAGATGATTGCCGTGGCGCAGAACAACGCCTCTAATGCTGAAGACACCCTCATTCTGAAGCAGCGACTCCTCCGGCACGACATCCGTGTGAAGTTTTTCCCCGTCAAGGTAAATCGAAGCACGGCCATAACGTGACGCTCGCCGATTTCAGCGCAGATGTTCAACATTCGTACATTGGGCTCTCGTGGGATCTCTCGTGCTCTTCCTCAACGCCTCCTTGTTTTCCGCAGGTCGTGAGGTCGTTCCTTGAGAACACCCCTTACAGGAACATGAAACCCCTGTTCATCGGACACACGGTGCTGTTCGTGAGCAAAGAGCCGAAGGCGAAGGAGATGCTGGCGACTCTGAAAGGCAGTCCTCAGATGGTGCTCTTGGGTAATGAAGAGGTTTTAATGTGTTTTAGTCTGTTTTATTTTTAAAATGTCATGTGATGAATTGACAAGTTAATTTTGAGAACGATCCTCTCCGGACCCGCAGGCGGCTGCATTGAGAACACGCTGTTGTCGGTGCAGGGCATCGTCGACTACTCCCGGCTGCCCTCCCACGCCACCATACAGGGGCAGCTTGTGAGCGGCCTGACCGCCATGACTTCTCGGACGGCGTCCATGCTGCAACACCACCCGTCGCATCTGAGCGCGCTCCTCCAGCAGTATGTGAAGCAGCAGAGCGCAGGGGCCGCCGCAGGGGTCGTGGCACCGCAAAGCACCTCCGTGCCAGAGGGGGCAGCATAACAAACTGCAGTTCACCTGTTTACGTCCCTGCCCGCTCTTGTGTGAGGACAGAATGCATCTTGAACTCGGAATCTACAATGTTTGCCGAAGCCTGTTGAGCTTTATTTAAGATGTTTCTTCTGGTTATTGGCTCCGCCCCTAAACACATGCAGACCGTATTATGTCGAGTGCTCAATCCCACAGGAGATATCCTGGACTGTTCTCCTACTGGGACCTCGGTGTGACCGCGAGTGTCTCATGAGAATGCTCCAGATGGGACTTATGTAACGCTTCATCATTTTCCTGCACGTATCCACCAAACAGAAGAACAACTAGTGGTTTTGTGGGTCCAGATTAGTCGTAATCTCAGGATTACTCGCCGCTAATCTTGGTCAGGTAGTCTATTAACTGTCTTGGGAAATGTGCGCATTCAGTCTTCTCTTTCTTTTTCCCTGATCCCTCAAACAGGCCCTTGTCATTCCTCCGAATGTTCTCATTTATGGTCCAAGTCTCCTGTTGCTGCAGTTATTCACCATAAAGCACGTTTTCCATCTGCATGTGACTGCCCTGTATTGTGTGTATACAGTATATGTATGTATATATATATATAGATTGTGTGTGTGTGTGTGTATATATGTTTATGTATTTATTGGGCTCTCAGATCATGTTGACGTCCGTACGTACGTCTGTCAGTACGGAGACTCTGTACGTCTGTAATTCCGCTAAGTCACTAATGCGGATAATGATGGAGGTGCAGAGCACCGGAGGCTTCATCTGGATTTGGGTCCTGTCCACGTCTCTCTCTGAAAGAACGCAGCATTAGGGATTCTCGCCGTGGGGAGATGTGAATCTTTTGGATTATTTTCCACCCTTCCTGACATCACGCGCAACAAATGGGGGAAGTACGTGGGGTCGGTCAGCCGTTGCTCGGACGCTGGACCTTCAGGTAAGGCTGAGGAATGTGCTGGAGTGCTACATACGTTCCACAGGCCAGACGTGGAATATTATTCTGGGGTTAACGCACTGTCTGGAGAGAAATTGATCTTATATAGATTAAAATACAATTTATGATGAGCATTAATGGATTTGAAGGCAAAATGTCTCTTTTAAGTCATCAAGAGACAAACGATATTCATCAAACAGTTCTGTGTCAACACTTTTGGAATTGTGAGGAAAAGCATGGCCCGTGTCTTGAGAGGATTACCAGACTGGGGACACTAATCACTGAGTGACAATGACAACCGTGACTACTAGCTTCGGAAGTCTTCTTCTAAATGTCCAAATTATTCCTTGAACATTGTCTGACTGGATCCAGTCCGTACGATGAATTTCTTTTTAATGCCCAGTTGTGACACATCATCGTATTGAGATCAGGTGGAACTTCACAACGTGGAGGACATGAAGAATTGGGTTCCATGGTGAGAGTGAACTTGTTTTCATGCGATCGAGGGGTGAGGGACAATGTTCTCAAGGTTTGTGTGCAGGCAGGTAATTAGATACATCAGGTACAGGCTTTCTTGTCCTCCTCTGAACTCAGAAGTAATCTTTTCAGGGTCCAAAGCCAACCAGCGCAGATCAGGTAACATCAAACCACCCAACAGATCATGTTCTGAACATAAAGCCATCAGCTGACCTTCCCGATCCATATGAACATGTCCAGGCCAGAAATCGGCATTGTCCTTGCCGGCGGACCGAGATCATGTTTTGGTCCATGCGTTGCGTTTGTACCAGCTGGCCTGTGTGGGTTCGAGTGAAGTGCTGCTACAAAAAAAAACCCCTCAAAGCCAATTAGAGCGATGAAGGTGATGAGCGTAATCCTCTTCCTCTTTTAACAGCGCCCTAAGTGCTTCTTTCTTTGTAACGCTGGGCCGGGTGCGTTCAACCTTTCGGACCGAACGTGTCCGGCTGTACAAATCTGAATCTGTCCGTTTGGACTGGATTGACCTTTCTGAAGGCCACAGACAGCAGGTACCAGTTGGTTTCGGATCTTGTGTTTCACCAGATTGGCCTTTTAAGAAAACAGTCATGGGTTTTAGAAATCTCCCCTTCTATCTTTTTTCCATTGAAATAGACTTTTGGTAAAATCCACTGGAACCGAAGGTGCTCAATGTGTTCAAAAGGAACGTAATGACTTCTATAGTCACGGCCTCAGGGTTTTATTTTAACAGCAGGTTCGTCCCTAATCCACTTGGCTGAGTGAGAAGTGAAGAACCAGAAAGAACCAGATATATGAGCAGGTCAGACACTTAAAACATGCAATTTGTCCTGTCCACAAGCCTCCAGCTATGAGTGTCCTGTTTTACGCTGGACATTGTGGGCACCTTACCTTCTGACTGTCCTGCAATAAAAGAAACCTGGTTTCTGGGGTTGATCACCACCACGTTTACGCCCCTGATGAACATCCAGACCAGGTACACTGTCGTGTCATTCCTGGGGGCTTTGGCGGAATTTGGTTGGAATTTTGGGCAACACCAGACATCACTGTTTCACTTTCTCCAGACACGTCATCCCTCCGCTGTGCGCTGATGTGAGTGGCCACTAGTGTGGATGTGAAAGGCCAACGTATTTCCGAATGGAGCAGCTTGGGTCCACGCTGGACCACAGCCAGTCCCTGGTAGGTGGCCTGGAGAAGCCCCCGCCTGGTTGCCAAAAGCCCACCCATTCACGGAGCAGCAGCACCGCCTCTTCACGCCACTCGCGACAGGTCAGTTTCCAGTTCGGTTTATTTGGGCCCACCGGTGGTGACAAAATCCAAAGGACGTCTAGCGAGCTTTTGTGTAAGACCGTCCTGCTGCTGGTCCCTCCGCCCAGAATGTGAAGGACTGGGAGGTGATGGACGACCTGCAGCTGGAAGCTGGAGTGGGTGGAGATGGCCTGCACGACCTCAGCACGCCTGGCATCTGTGAGGGCTTCCTGATGAAGCGGAGGAATTGGCCTCTGAAGGGCTGGCACAAGGTGAGTCCAGAGAGAGGCTGACTCTCAGGGGTTCTTCTTTATTCTAAAAGCAGATTGTAAACGGCCCCTCGTTTTCTCCTTCGCTCAGAGGTATTTTGTGCTGGATAAAGGGGTCCTGCGCTACTCGAGAACTCAGCAAGATGTAAGTGTCCGGCGTGCCTCCTCTTTTTACACCGGTGAACGTTCCGGAAGTCTGTCTCTCAGCGTCACGTTGCTCCGATGTCTCACCAGTTCACCAAGGGCAAACTGAACGGTTCGCTGGACGTCAGCCTGGCTGTCATGTCAATTAACAAGAAATCAAAGCGCATCGACCTGGACGCGGGAGACAATCTATACCACGTCAAGGTTACTGTCCCGCGCCGACATCATGCACGCCAAAGTCCGGCAGTCTTCGAATTGCGTCTGACGTTGTTCTCTTCCAACAGGCAAAGAGTCACGACCTGTTTTACATCTGGGTGACGAAGCTGAGCGCCCACCGCGTGTTCAAGAAGAACGAGGCCGCGCACGTCCACAACGGGTTCCTGCAGGCCCTCTCGCAGGGCGGCGGCGCCATGGCCGCTACCAGAAACGGAGCCATGGCGGATGCGGTGGGTTCCGGGATATATTCTCATTAGAGATGCAATGATCCAACATGAGCATCTGATTATGACTCAAATGGTTGGACAGAGGTGTCTTCTCCTCTGTTCAAATCTTCTATGTGTGTAGGTGGAACTGCATAATTCCGCGGCGTTTGGAGGGGAAAACTCAGAATATCGTATCATTACTGACAATTCACTTCCAACCCCGTGCGTGTTAACAGTTCTGCGGGCACTACCAGAGCACGTTGGGGTCCCACATGTCCGAGCTGCCTTCTACTGCTCCGGGGGTGAATGGGAAGGTGTCGGCCTGGCTGCAGCAGACCCACGACCCAGACATCTGTACACAAGGTACGGCGCAGGGGTGGCAGCTCCTCCCTTTTAGACGCATGGTCGGGGCGGAGCCACACTACCTGCCATTCCTGGAAGGGGGACGATTGAACCTGCCGTTTCAGCGTAGGCGTGTCTCTGTGCAGAGCTGAACCGGGTTCAGATCGACCTGGCGGAGCTGAACCGACTGGTGCAGAGGCTTCAGGTGCTGGAGTCAGGTCAGGCCTTCAGCAACGGCGAGCTGCAGCGCATCATCAGCGTCCAGGTGAGCTCCACCCCCGAAGCGGCTCTTCGTGCTTCGACTGGATGTTTCGTCCCTTGTGTCCACTGAACCCTTCATCCTGCAGAATCTCACGCTTGAAAAGCCAAAGAAGAAATCAGGGAGGATGTGGGGTCACTCTCGCACACTGTCCAGGGTGGAGGCCATTGGTCTGGTGAGGACATTCACTACCTGCGTCGCACTTTAAATCTGCACCGTTGCACAATTATACACACAAATATATCTGCCTTGAGGTAAAGTGTGTTGGATATCTGTGCAAACCTTCCTTTCCCAAACATTAAGTAACTTAAAGCCTATTCCTTTTTCACGTGAAGCCATTTCGTGGGATTACTAAATCGGTGAGTCCACCTTTTTGGCGAAAAAAAAAATAAGTACAAGAAACACCTCTAGGACCTGCTGGAGGGTCCAGACCCCCATAACATGATTTTATTCTACATAGAGCTCTCTATGGTGCTAATCATGAGGTTCATTTAACAAGGCTGTGATGCAAAAGGTTTTCTGCTGCTCTTACTTACCAAAATTAAGAAAACGCACATCTTGGGCTACGAACGGTCCCGATTTGGTCCCGGTTTACAGTCATCTCTGGTGGTTGTTGTACCACTTCACCTAAAGATCTGTGCATCCAGTCATTTACCCATCCCTTTCCTGGCATTGTAATTTTACAAGATAATACGCCACAAAGGGACGTTTTTCTTTGAGGGGGGAATTTTTGTACCATAACCACTGTGCAGGGACATGATGTCTGATCGCCATGTGTGTCTTCGTCCGTCTCACACTCAGCTGTCATCCAGCCACCTGAATAGCTCCTCCCACCTCGGCACCTCGGTTCCCTCCATCCCGGACTACGTGTACTCCCAGCTGAACCCGCCCAGCGTCAGCTCCCCCGAGGGGATAAGACTCCAGCAGGACATCTGTTCCGTGTCCCAGAGGGGTGAGAAGTTTTCCAGGCCACCAGCCAGTCCGTTTCAGCGCCGGGGAAAACGTGCGTTAATGTAGACGCCATTCTGTAATCTCTTCTCGTCAGTCCACTCCTGTCTGAGGTCGGTGCACGTCACCCTTGGCCTGGAGCGCCAGCGTCTGCAGGAGGCCTGGAGCAGCAGAGACCCTGGCCAGACCGCCTCCCAGAAACTACTGGAGGTACATTCAACACATCCAGCATCTCAGAGGCTTCGCAATTATCCAGTGCAGCCTTGCAATTTCGACGGCTTTGCGAATGGCGAATTACGTTAAAACACCGGTTCCGTCAACCTCATTAATGGAGCAGACACTTACCAGACCTTCTCCAGGGCGACTTACAGTCAGCAGTGACAGTATCATGTCCCATGTAAAGTGTGTCCTCTGCGTGAGCAGTGTTTGGGGACGGTGCTTTGCTCAGTGGCACCTTGGCGGATCGGTCTTTGTGGTCTTCAGGTTCAGAGGTGAGCGTGTTACTCGCCAGGCCACTTCCACCCTGGAGTTGAGAGCAGGGGCCAAAGTGATCAAAAGTGTCTCCAAACAATCGTCATTGTGAAGCATAGCAAGCACAGCACACGGTGACACTGTGAAATGTGTCCTCTGTATTAAACCATCCCCCTTGGTGAGCAGTGTGTGGGGAAGGTACCTTCATCAAGGGGACCTCAGTGGCTCCTTCTGATTACGAGTCCACTTCCTTACCCGCTAGGCCACCACTGTGCACGGATTCATCTGTAGACCCTCTGCTTCTTCTCTCCAGCCTGGTTCCAGCTGTCGCAGCTCAAGCCGTCCCCCGTCGGTTGCAGAGTCAGCAGAGTACTTTGATGCCAGCGATGACATCCTATGTGGGAGCTCCTCCGAGGGATCAGAGGAGGGCTCAGGTGTGAGTGATGGAACCAGCAACTCGGAGCCTGAGGAGGGCCATGGTAAGAAACCTCTTCTAAAACGGTGATGAACCTAGAAATGTCTTCTGGGAGGTGAAGTGACTGTCATGGTGAGACACTGCAGCACAGCACACGGTGACACGGTGAAACGTGTCCTCTGTATTTAACCATCACCCTTGGCGAGCAGTGGGCACCATGACAGGCGCCCGGGGAGCAGCGTGTGGGGACAGGGCCTTGGTGGCTTGACCACCGCTGCCACAGTCAGACGTTCGTATTCATGTTGCAGAAACGGCCACCAGGAAGTACCGCGCCAGCCTCTCCAAAGCGCCGGAGAAGCGCAGCGCTTCGCGCAAGAGCTCGGGCCACCGGACGTCCTTGCCAGCCGTGTGCCCCGACAACAGCCACGTGGGCCTGATGACCATCCTGTACAACAACATCGGCAAGGACCTGTCCCGCGTCTCCATGCCGGCGGCGCTCAACGAGCCCATCAACCTGCTGCAGCGGCTGTGCGAGGAGCTGGAGTACTCCGAGCTCCTGGACGCGGCCGACAACACCGCCGACCCCTACGAGCGGATGGTAGGAGCCGGCGGGCGTGGGGCCGCGCGGCCGGGCGGCGGGTGGGTGTGGGTTTTAACCGGACCTTCCGCTTTCAGGTGTACATCGCCGCCTTCGCCATCTCCGGCTACGCCACGGCCCAGCACCGCAACCGCTACAAGCCCTTCAATCCCGTCCTGGGGGAGACGTACGAGTGCGTCCGCGGCGACCGCGCCTTCCGCTTCATCAGCGAGCAGGTGGTGCCGGCGCCGCAGCTGGAGCGTCCGTGCGGATGTGTCCCGCGTGTCTCATGCCTCCTCTGACTCTTCCAGGTCTGCCACCACCCCCCCATATCCGCCTGCCATGCCGAGTCGCACAACTTCTGCTTCTGGCAAGGTGGGTTCACCGGGAACAACCGGAAGACCCAGGTTCAAACCCCAGGGGGGGACTGTCCCTGTAACTACTGATTTTAAGACGCTCTGGATAAGGGCGTCTGGTAAATGTGGACCCTGTAGATTCCTGCAGGATGCGTGACGTTCCCGCCTCTTGTACCTGCAGACCAGCGATGGAAGAACAAGTTCTGGGGGAAGTCTCTGGAGATCATGCCCGCTGGAATGGTAAATGTCACACTTTCAAAGTAAGTGTCCACACCTTTTACCGCCAACCATTCCCGTCCTGTATTTAGTTACCGGGACGATCTTCTCCTCCTGAGCGTAACCCCAGACTTTTTTGGATTTAAACTTTGTTCTTATCTTGAAGTTCGAGTTGATAAGTTTACTTTTCATTTCTCCGTGTACGGTCATAAAAGCGGAAACAACTGCAGCTATATGCTGCGCCACCGTGTGGCCCAACATCTAAACATTATATTATTATTTAGACCCCAAATGAAGTGAAAAGTACAACAAAAGGTTAAATTACGGTATATTGTCTTGTAGATGCAGATTCAGCTATCGGCAGATATCGTGTGAACATAAGACATTTCGCGCTCCGTTTTTCCGTAGGTCCGGTGATCATTACGAGTGGAACAAGGCCGTGACCTGCATCCACAACGTGCTGAGCCAGCAGCGCTACCTGGAGCACTACGGCGAGGTCGCCATCCACAACCTCAACAGTCCCGTCTGCTCCTGCAAGATCAACTTCATCAAGGTCGCCGCCCCGCCCCGCCCCGCCCCGCCCCGCCCGTATCCGCCCGAGTGTTTTTTTTAAATGGGCCGAGGGATAGAGTTGACGTGATTGAGTCGTGTCGCGGTCCTAACGGACCAGATCCTCTCCAGTCGCGTGTCACGTGTTGACAAGTTGTCCTTCCTTCTTGTATTGCAGTCTCGTTACTGGGGTTCAGAGGCCAATAAAAACGAGGTCCAGGGAGTCGTCCTGGACCAGAGTGGACATGTGGTTCATCGCTTCGGGGGCTTTTGGCACGAGGGCATTTTCTGCGACACGCTCCCCAACCCCCAGTGCGTCTGGAAGCCGAGTGAGTTTCCTCGATGGAGTTTTGATCGATCGGTGCGATCGAGCACCCGTGTGATTGACGACTGATTGACGCGCTGAACTTGCTCAGATCCTCAGCCCAAAGACTCCATCCTGTACTTCGGCTTCTCGAGCTTCGCTATCGAGCTGAACGAGCTGACGGGAGACCTCCAGCCTCTACTGCCCCCTACTGACACACGCCTGCGCCCTGACCAGAGGTGAATACACACTGCACACACACACACACACACACACACTCACACACACACTGAAGCTCAGCCTCATGCTCTCAGGATGCTGGAGGAAGGGAGGATCGAGGAGACGGACAGACGGAAGGATGAGATCGAGGAGAGGCAGCGAGAGAGAAGGAAGACTCAGAGTAAGACGGGCGAGGAGCATGTTCCTCGTTTCTTCAGGTGGGTCTGGTTCTTCTCTGAGGATGGTTGCGTAGCCTTTGACCTGTTTGGCTGTTGAATTCTGACCGACGCTGCGTTCCTGTCACCTTCCAGGAAGTCTGTGGATGCTGCGGGCAGAGATGTGTGGGTGACAAATGGAACCTACTGGAAGTTAAGGGAGAACCCCGGGTTTTCCAAGATGAAGAACCCGGAGCTGTGGTGAAGCTGCAGGGAATTCTCAGGGCACCGCAGCTCGGACACAAGGCATGGCCGAGCTGCTCGGGTTGCAGCACCTGGGCGGGGATAGTGCTGACACGCCCACTTGTGGAATTGTGGGAATACCCGTCAATGAGGAAGCAGGATCCTTTCTCGCTTAATGAATAATAAACCCGCGGAGGAGAACCATGGACAGACCTGTTTATAAAGTTTCTATCTATATTTTTAAAGTGAGTTATCTGCAGATGTTTATTTCTATTATATATGATATATTATTTTAACCTCTCAGTAGATCAGTGTTTGGTTGCAACTGAGACTCTTGCCTGCAGAGGGCAGCACTTTACGTGGTTTTGGGATGACTGTAAATATGGACATATGACGTGTAAAAGGTTGTTTTATTTCAGTTAAATCTACATTTTTATGTTCTACATTAGCAGTATTAGCTCTTAAATGCTTTCGATTCCAACTTTACTGTCGAGTTTTAATTAACAATGATCAATTTAGAATTTGATCAGGAAATGCGCATATTTTATCAAGAAACACCAATAAAAACACATTTTTGAGGTTTATCATTTAATGCATGAATAAAAAACACAAATCACCACATTTCACAATATTTAGACACTTTTAATAAATAAAAAAATCTCTTTGATTTTGATTACATGGAAGTGGATTTTTACAGCGTTGCTGCAGCTTTGCTGATTCCAGATTTCATTTGGACTTTCAGAGAAGGACGCAGCTTAACTGTAAAATGATTTTGGGGGAGAAAAAGATTTATATTACATTGGGAAACCAGACCAGTCAGGACTTTGCAGGCTCAGTTATGGTGCTTAACACATTTCAGGGAAGATTCGAGTCTAAAGATTTCTAACAGAAACGGATTTTTAATTGCACTTGTATGAATGGACTTCCTGCTTCTAACAAAAACCTGAATGTTCTGAAGAGTGTCAGTAATTCACTCCTTTCCGGCCGCCCCTCGAACCGGCTAAACCGGGTAAACTGGTCAGCTGTAAAAACCACACATTCAGTAAAGTTGTGTGAGAAATGGCGAATTTAAAACCACATTACAGCTGATGGGATTTCACAGTTTCAAACACAGGGACGGGGCCCAAATTCGGTTCCGCACACACACACACACACGCACACACACTACAGTGTACATTTTTACTTGAATTCTGTTTAAGTTTTTTGGTAGGCCAGTTATACGTATTAACTTACGTACCAGGTAATGTATGCGTGTGTGTGTGTGTGTGTGTGTGTGTAAACCTTTGCATAATTAACAGCCGATAGCTGTAGATCGCTGTAATAAATACATTTATGTCTAGTATTATGTCTAGTTCTGGTGCAACCTGGTCCATGATTTAAAAAAAATCGGCGCCACCTCGATACGTGGCTCTCTGGGCTGGATCTACCAACGGGGCACCTGCCTCGCCTCCTCTGGACGCTGCTAGTCTACGAAGTAACGAGTATTTGGGCACGTCTGCTGACACTAAGGTCTCCTCAGCAGGTATGGAGGTCTGAACTGGACGGATGCGGCTGTGATGCAGCAACCTGGTGGCCATAGTGGCTAAAGGGCAGGCCAGCAACTTAAAACTTCAGCAGCTACAGTAGGGCTAGCGGAAAGGAGAGATAGAAGCTGGTCCAGGAGGAGATATGGGACGAGGTGGAGGTGGTGGCCTGGACGATGAGAGGAAGCAGCAGGCCTGGGCAGAACTTCAGCTTCTCAGTCCAGTCAGGTTCTCCTGAACCCCGCTCACCAGATCACCTGGGATCATTTGGAAGGTATCGCTTTCAACCACAGCGGGCCGACACAGAGAACAGAGAAGGAGTTATACTGAAGACGGCTCCTCCTCCACGTGTGCGGTGGTTCATTAATGAAGAGCCGGTGTGTGTGGGGGGTCGTGTGGGTCGGCCTGACCACCAGCTACTCTGATCTTGGGGATTTTTACAGCCAGGGACTCTCCAGCAGTGAATTATGCATCGTCCTGTGTCGCGTTCTAAATTATTTCTGTGAGGGAGATGAATAAGATGGACCGGCTTGGGGGGGGGAAATCCTTACACCACGCAGACCACCAGGGGGCGCCAGACCCCACTACCTGGCTGGTGAACACGTTAACACACACTTACTCACAGTCGTGTACGAGCCGTTCTGCTCAGCAGGCGTGCAGCCACGTTTAAACACACACACACACACACACACACACACACACACACTGAGCTAACAGGGAGGAAGCCACCACAAAGGAAGGACACTGGCCGCGAACGCCGGTTCCCTGGTCTTGTTCTGGCAGAGCGTCCCCTCTATCCCATAATGAATTGTGGGATATGTAAGACTGGGCAGAGGGCGGGGCGTGGGCTGGTGGTCAGTGGGCGTAGAAGCCGTAGTAGCCGGCGTCGCCGGCGCCGTCTTTCTCGCACGGCTCCGTGCCGCGGTTGGCCGGCGAGTTCTCGGTGCTGGACGCGTACGGCGAGACGCGCCGCTTTTTGCTCTCGGTGCCGCCGTCGTACAGTCCCGAGTCGGCCGAGTCCACCGACCTGACCGACGGGGCCTCCAGCCAGGGGTCGTCCCCCGCCAACCCTGCGTCCTTGCACTTGTCCTGGACCAGCGTGCGCGGGTTCGCCGCCACGGCTGCGGGCGGGCCGGAGGGCATGGAGCGGAACCAGCCGAGTCCGGGCGTGGGTTTGCTGGGGTGTGGGTGGTTGAGGTAGGGTGGGGAGGGACGGCCGGCACCCCACGGCCCCGGCGCGCCCCCGGACACTCCGGCGGGGGAGAAGGGGCTCTCCTGGTAGTAGCCCAGCGCAGGGTTGCCCGGCGTCTGCAGCGGGTACGGCTTGAACAGGCCGTTGGGAGAATAGTCCCCGTCGTAGCAGCCGAAGTCCAGGCGGTTGGTGGGGGGCATGGCGTGGGCGCCGGGCAGGTACCAGCGGCCGTGGGGGCTGCCCGCCGGTTCCTTGGGTCCCTGCTGGGGTATGGAGAAGCGGCCCTGCGGCAGGGGGCCCATGTACTGCTCCGGCAGGTATGGCTGAGGGTGGTAACAGCCGCTCGCCAGGAGCTGCTGTCCGTCGGGAGGGGACGGGGTGAGGCGGTCGGGGTCTGGCGGGGCGTACAGCCTGCATGCAGAAGAAATAGAAAAACCTTCACATCTCCTTCACTGGAGGCGTGATTTCACACGACATTAGACCATCGTCTGATAATATGCGCGATATTACATCCGGGTTCTAGATAACACAAAGGAACAACGGCCAATGGAACCGGAAGATTTTGTGGACCAGCAGTGTTGCTGGATACTTGATTGGATGGCCTAGCGGTTAAGGAAGGTTGGCGGTTCGAATCCCGATCCGCCGAGGTGCCACTGAGGTGCCACTGAGCAAAGCACCGTCCCCACACACTGCTCCCCGGCGCCTGTCATGGCTGCCCACTGCTCACTCAGGGTGATGGTTAAATGCAGAGGACAAATTTCACTGTGTGCACCGTGCGCTGTGCTGCTGTGTATCACAAGTGACAATCAGATTTTGTGGGCCAGCAGTGTTGCTGGATACTTGATTGTTTTAGTACACTAAGTCTTATTATTGACCGCTTACTGCTATGGTACTATGGTTCTGCAAGGTTCTTTTCTGTAATTCTTGCATGTAATTTATGTGCACTTGCAGTTTTTATTTGCATGCTTATTTTCTTTATGTTACAATGCTTTCGTTTATGTGGTATGCTTTTAAATGTAATTACAATGAATTACTTATGTAAAAGCCTTTTTTGTAGCCTTAATCAAAATTAACAGGCAAACTGTGGTATAATCTTTGACATATATAATGATTGGTATGTTAAAAAAGTTCATGTCGCTTTATTCCATATTAAAGCATCGTGTGAGTTTTATTGTCCCGCGGCCTCGTCTTCTCGCCCAGGGTCGGGTTCACTTACGTGTCGTAATTGTCCCGGAAACCTTTAGCGAAGGGGTTGTGGTCTATTTTCAGCTGAGTGATCTGTGGAAGAAATGCCAGGAGACAGGGTCAGAGAGAGGGTGTGTGTGTGTGTGTGTGTGTGTGCGAGTGAGATTTTGTGGGACGGTGGACATGAGAGTTAAAGACGGGGGATTAAACCAAAACTTGAATAATTCAGCAGCGCTATGGATTTATGTATGTGTGTGTATATATATATATAGTCATTTCCCTTATCGGATGGGTGTAGGGGCGTGTTGCCACGGCGACTCACGTCTGCGTTCTGGTAGGCCGTCACGGCGATGAACTGCGTCTCGGGGAAGACGAAGGTCTGCGACTTGGCGGCGAGGAAGGGGACTTCGGAGCCGTCCTCCTTCACCTCGGCGATGTGCAGCCGCGGCTGGTACTTGTGCAGCGACTGCAGCACGATCATCTGTGGGGCGACACGCCGCCGGCGTTCAGCACTCGGACGGCCGCGCCCGCGCCAGAGGAGAACCCCGCCCACCGTACCTGCGCCACGTTGTTGGAGCTCCCCTTGTTGTTGGTGAGTTTCAGCTTGCTGAAGGACAGTTCCTGCCTCATCCAGTGCGCCCCCGTGTTGGGGGAATCTGGGTGCATGTACGTCCTGTTTCCTGCATCCAGAACACACACACACACACACACACACACACACACAGCGAATTAAACAGTGAATCTTCTTACAACAGCTGGAGTGGACAAGAAGAAGAGGGCGGGGCACGGCCGTACCTGGCATGTTTCCCTCTGCTTTGCCACACTGGACCCACTTCCCGCCCTGGTACCGCCAGTGGTGCTGATCGGCCAGGACCACGTCCACGTACACGCTGTAGTGCGCCGTGGGGTCCAGGGCGCTGATGTTGAAGCTGAGGAACGGGAACATCCTCCTGCAGAGACAGGCCCGTCCACGTCAGAGACATGAGACAATACGTCCTCTCTGGGCACGGACACGGAGAGTACGGGGACGCGACACAAGGCCAACAGGCTGAGACGCGGCGAACTGTACAGCAGGACGGGTAGTAGTGAGTGTGTGTGTGTGTGAGTGCTGAAACACTGGGGAGAGGGTAAGGAGGTCATGGCAGTTCGAAGATGTGAATTTTTAATGTGGTGACCGTGGGGGCGGGGCCAAAGACGAGGTAAATACGAGGTCAGGAAGCCCCACGGCGCCGAAACAGAGGCGGGACGCGTCCTGAACTGATGATGCTCAGAATCCAAACTACGCGCGTTATGCAGCGCGTGAAAGCGCCGCGTCGTTTGCATGCTCGCTTCTCACTTCCTTTTAAATTGAAGTTCCACCGCGCCGGAGTTTTGTGTAAAATGGCTATTTATAGCAAGTTTGGCCGTATTTGAATGTTTATTTCATTTTGAGAAAGCGAGCCGTGCGTCGGTCTGCTGATGTGAAACCTTCCCCTCCTGATCAGAGCAAAGCGAGTCAAGTGTGCAGAGGGGTTGTGTGTGTGTGTGTGTGTGTGTAATTAATTTTTGAAGTGCATGTGGGTGCATGATGCACATCATCGACGGGGAGAAGCCCCGTGAGAAGCTGTGGCCTTTATTCTCTCCGTTTGAACTGATCCTAAGCGAGGACCCGGTGGAGACGAATTCATCCAATCAAATCTGGTCTAAAATGGCTTTCGCTATGATGATGCTGCCATTTGGTCGGAACTGAATCACACCGACCCTCCCCGCTAAAGATATCGTATCTAACGGCGGCCCCGAGTATGGTAGAAGACCCAGGTTCAAATCCCACTTACTACCATTGTGTCCCTAAGCAAGACACTTAACCCTGAGTGTGTCCAGGGGGGGACTGTCCCTGTCACTACTGACTGTAAGTCGCTCTGGATAAGGACGTCTGGTAAATGCTGTAAATGTAAATGTATCTTATTTATTCTGTCTTCTGCACGGGTGGAAGGAGATGGTCGCTTTACACACCATGCACAGTTTATACAGCACACGTTCCCGGTTTAGATATTAATCGTGCATGCAAATTGGCGTTTTTCGGAGGGACGCCGCCGTCAGTGTGGATCCATCACTTCATGGCCGATACGGGGAGATCCTGATCGTGTCTGAAAGCCGGTAGCCGGGTGGCCCTCAGCTCTGGCCTGGCCATTTCAGCACCACTGAAAGGCAGAAAGCCAGTCGGAGAGCGTTCATCTTCGCCAATATAAGTGAAAGAGAAACCAGCGGTGAGGTGGATCCTCTCCCACGTCTGCTTCTCCATATGACGCTTCTACAGACTTACTTAAAACCAGCGTTTTATAAGAAATCAGAACCTGGCCGGGGGAAACCACTAAGCGGCTGTGAGTAGGAGGCCTGGGGCTTGAATGAAGATGCGATATGACGGATGGAAACTGACTCGGCCTGCCGGAGACGCGTGGCTGGCAGTAGGTGTCTGCCGAGACAAAACGACTGCCTATATCACGATGCCTCAGGAAGGTGCAGACACCACCGGGGATTCTGATGCCCCCCGGGGCCCTCCGACAAGAAGCGCCTCCTCTGATGGAGAGAAAGAGAGAGAGAGAGAGAGAGGGATCCCGGACACTTCACCTGTTCCACCCTCTTCCTGCACCGCTGCTCAGTCCGAGATCCTCCGAGACCAGAAGAGACCAGTTACTTCCCTCTTGCAGAGAAACCTGCAGCATCCTCTCTATGCGAAGCAGAGCAGCTGAACAGGAAGTCATTAAAAGGAGAACGCACATTCACCTTCTTCCCTAAAAAGTGCAAAAGCTCAGCGCAGCTTTTTAAGTATCTGGGCATTTTTTATATTTTCAGTGTATGGAAACGTTCATATTTGCATAGTGTCGATTTTACACACATGCCTGTGTATATATGTACTTCAGTATGCATAGAGCTTGTACAAATATGCACTTTTTAAACGTGTATGTGAATTCATTTACATATATAAAATCTAGAAAATATGTCAAAATGCTTCACTCCACCAGCTTCTGAGCAAATTGCATTTCTATTTGTGGGCGTGTGTTTGTGTGCAGACGTGCGTTGGTGACTAATAATTAAAGTGAAAACCTCAAGGCCAAGACAGGAAACCTTTTCCTGCTCCGAATAAAGCGAATTTAAAAAGTGCCAGTGGAAGGAAGTCGGGTGAAGATACGAGCTGGGAGAGCTGGGATTTCCAGGTGGGGTGCCGGGGCCGAGAACCCCGGTTCCTCCGAGTGTCAGATCTACAAAGGGTCAGCGACTCACATCTCCGGTCCGAGTGGACGGTCGGGCCGGAATTCAGATGAACGGATCAGAGGCGGCTCTGCATCTTTTACTAAAATTCTGCCATTGAAATAAAAATATTTTTTTTTTATGATTTTAAAATTATTCTATTTTTTTTTTAAACACTGACTGCTTTTTTTTTTTTTTTACTGCAAAACCAGATTGATATCAATGACTTTGATGTCGTACGTGTGTAATTTTATTTATTATTATTGTGATTTTTAAATTTATTTTCAAGCTCATGTAGACAGCAGAGAGCCAGTTGGTCCCCGGCACACAGGGACCCATGTTCCTCAAGATAAAGCGGTGAGGGATCAACATCTCGTCGGGGTGGGGTGGCAGAGAACATCTGCCAGCATCAGCTGCAGCGCCGCGAAAGTCCACGCTGGCACCATCTGATGGAAGCGAGGGATGAAAGCGCCAGAGACTTCAGGGCCCGACCAAAGGTTCCACATTTCAAAGCGGTGGCCTGAGCCCGGCAGCCGAGGGCAGCAGGCAGGAGGAGAGGGTTAAAAACCGAGAGAAGAGCAAGAAAGGCAAAAACCACCTTCCTGAACTTCAAAGGTCCTTCACTGCTATGTATGGCCATCACAGCAACGTACCCTCCACCAACTCCACCCTCCCCGTCTCTCGCTCGCTGATCCAGAGCTCAACCTGCCCTGCCTGTTTGATCTGGTGCGTGTGACTGAAGGCTCTGCGGTGGTGGCTGATCGCCGGTCGCGTTTTCTGGAGAGTGGAGTCTGGTGCAGGCTGCACGACACAGGCCTGCAGCTTCACACACACACACACACACACACACCTGAAACACTCCTCTGTTCTGGTTGTTGAGGCTTCAGGTTAAGACTTTGTTGGACGTGCAGAAGAAGAATATCGGTGGCGGGAGTGCAGACGATGCACGGTAACGCGCTTGGCGAGGAGTAGAAGGAGAAAAAGGGTCGAGGATGTCACGCACGGTGACGCAGGTTTCAGTGACAGAAGTCTTATTATTTATGTGACTCATTTGTGTGTTGAGGAAGGCGAATTCTTCTGAGCAATTAAATACGTTTGGCCTTTATTTAATAGAAAGTGTTTTTGTTGCCTGAATTTATTAAAATAAAATAACTAAATTAAATAAAATAATTAATAAAAGGACATATGCAAGCAAGTTTTTATTTTGTAAGACTTACTTAAATTTGGTATAAACTTTGGTCTGTTTTATATGTATTTTTTATTTCAGAAGTGAAATGTAAAATTCTCCTATAACGGTTTTGTGTATAGTTTGACGGACAGAAATCCCATCAAAAAATGAACAAGTTCACATAACAATTAATTACAATAATAAAAAAAAAACTAAAGCCCAGAAATGTGGTTCTGGTGAATATCGAACTCACCGGCCCTGCTTGGTGATGATCATCTCGGTCTGGAACTTGTGGAACTTGGCCCACAGCGGGTAGTTGTTGAGCAGCACCTGCGTCTTGCCGCTCACCTGCAGCCCGGCCACGGGGTACAGCGCCGGCCGCGGGTAGCCGTGCTGGAAGCCGGGGTACGGGTCCGGGCTGGCGGGGTACGGCTCGTCGCCCGCCCCGCCGAAGTGGCAGCTCCCGGGCGGCGGTGGCGGCGGCGGGTAGAACCTCCCGGGCTGGGCGCCGAAGGGCGCGGGCTGGTCCGGGGGGTGGAACTGCAGGCTCGGCTGGACCGGGTCCGGGTAGCAGAAGCGGGGGTCCGGCGGCTCCTTCCCGTCTTTCAGCAGGTGGTGCGCCTCGGCTCCGCGCAGCATGTCCAGGTTGAAGCCGGCGCCGACACCGCCCATCTGCCCGGGGTCGCGGTCCTTCACTCCGCTGCCATCCGCGGACTTTTTCCGCCGCTCCAACTCTCTCTTCTCTCTGCCCGGGTCCCGCGATCGGACCCCGCTGCCATATATCCATTCTCGCCCGCTGATTGGCTGCGGAGGCGGGACTCCGCGTCCCATTGGCTGTCGGGGCTGGGAGGCGGGACTTGGCGGCGCCTCGTCCTTTCCAGCAGCCGCTGTCCAGTGAACTAAATTGATCAGCAGCGCTGGACAAATACGTCGAAAACGTCGAATTATCTTAAAAATTAACGAATAAATAAACGACGGATATACGACGGAATTAAGATAAAAGCAACAAACTGCACAGAAATCCATAAAAAGCCATATAGTCGATTTGAAATAAAAAGTTCCGTTTGATTGCTTATGTTAATTTAAGGGATTCTCTCGTTATGATAAACACGACTAATTATAAAAATTGCGAGCCATTGAGTGCAATTTAATGAAGGTTGACATTTTTATGAAATAGTTTAAATCGCTGAAAAGTGATATATATGTTTATATATTTATATTTTCTGATCAGACACTGTCACCATTACTTTTTTAAAGCTGTAATTTTTTTATTTCATCCCTCCATCATGAATAAAATATTCTTACGCTTCTAACGCGACGTCTGGATTAAATGCGCCCGATTTGAACACGTGTAAGAGCTTTTTTTCCCCATCAAAAGCACCATAATAAGTACCGTGATAGCGGAGTAAAAACTGCACCATGTTGCAAGAAAAGGAAAAAAACAACAAGCAACCAACAAAAAAAATTGTACAATTATTATAATAACTACTGAAACATATAAATCGACTGATGAATTGGTGGATTTGTTGCTTTTAGACACATATTTTCACACACACACACACACACACACACACACACACACACACACACACACACACACACATGCTCTCCCCCGATTCACACACTCTCCTGCTGAATGTACCCACACGTGTTGTGCACATTTCCCCTTGGCGCAGGTACGACACAGTTCCCTCTCCTCTGTCACTTCCTCTGTCTCTCGCAGCAAGGTGAGCGCAGGCAAGGTCACGCTGAAGTCATCGCTGCTGACACCAGAGGTGGGGGCTCGCAGTGACCAGGCCGCTCAGGCAAACCCACACAGCCCCCGGCGATGGCCACTGCCCCCGTCATCACACAGGTTGGGCCACCAGGGCCCTGCCATGTCACCTTGTGTGTGTGTGTGGTGTCAGCTGTCCTCTACAAACACACACACTCAGAGGATCTACAGAGCAAAAAACATTAATTCAGATCTCTGCAGATCTGTCAGGAGAGTGATGTGATGTGTGTACTCCCCATTTCTCTCCACACACACACACACACACACACACGCACACACACACGTCATAGAAGTAGAATACAAATTCAGTCGCTGCAGTACACACACTCAGGGCTCATACTCATATTAGACTGCTGTTAATGTGTCATGAGAAGGGATGGCCATCCGCTCTCAGACCTTCACCAACTTCAGCTGGAGACTCATCTTGTGACCTGTGAAGTCACCTCCAGATCTTGTATCTATAGTACACCATCTTAATTTCTCTTAAGTGCGGTATGTGTATATCTCCCCAATCTGTACATATGTAAAATCTCGCAAATATATCTTTTATCTCTCTCTCTCTCTCTCTCTCTCTCTCTCTCTCTATATATATATATATATATACACACACACACACACACACACACATATATATATATATATATATACACATATATATTTAAAATTTTTACATTCACATTCACTCTTAGATTTTTTCTATTCTAGGGCTATTTATTTGCATACTTCAATCTTATATTATATGGTTGACATAGTGTCTGTGCTATTGTTTTATCTTAATATTAACAGAGGTCAGAGGTAAAAAAGGTCATGTGCCTAATAAGGTTGTTGAGGGCGGAGTCGGTCTGAGGCGTAGATGTGGTGCAAAGTTGAGCTAAATGTGATCTCATTTTTACAGTTCTGAATGACGGTCACAGACGTCACATAATCAATGGAGATGATCGTTCTCCTGATCGTTTTTTAAAAAGCAGCCACGTTGGTGCTATTTAAATTTGCAGTTTTATTCATGTCGGCTCGATGTGTTGATTGGGCCGGCAGTGCCAGCTGTTCTCACAAAGACGAGAGCGGCGATATTCCCCGGAGTCGCCGGGAAAAATGACATTTCACCAGCGAAAGCGACGGAAGCCTCACACGGAGGAGAACATTTCAATCTAAACGGCCGTGCCTGAGGCCTGATGGGCTCGCCGTCTCAGCAGATGACCCAGACTTCAACAAACGTGCAAAACGCCTACCGGCCGTTAGAGAGTTAGAGGTAAAGGCGTTATCATTAAGAAATAAAATCCTTTAACTCTGACCAAGTTGGCTCCAAGTGACCACATATGCAACCTTTTCATTAATAGTGAGTGAATTGATGTCGATTCGTTGGAATTGCAAGTCGGAGGAGCCGGGCATATAAACGGTTCCGGTTAGAACCTTCCTGGATGAGCGCGCAGAGGCAGCCGTGCCTCATTAACACAACATATGTTTATTTAAATCCCCACCCCGAGTGTGAAAGGAGGCGTGGGGACACACCACCTCCAGAAACCGCGAACGCAGAGGGGGATCGAGAGGAGACAGGGGAGGAGAGAGAGAGAGAGAGAGAGAGAGAGAGACGCAGGCAGAAAGTCGCACTTAGAGCCCCATGAACTCAGGATAAGTGCAAATATATTCCGCCGCAACCCTAGAAACCAACATGCTGCCACTTCCTTGCGTTGTAATTAGCTGGTGATCAATGCCGGGCTGATCCCCAGAGTCCCACGTGGTTTACGGAACCCGCTGGGTAGACAGGAACATCTTCTTCAGACCCCAGACGTTGTCGTTGGAGTCCCGTCTCTCCCAGTTTCACCGCTGCTGTGACGATGGGACCTGTCAGACATGTCAGAGCGAGATTCTGGAATGGACAGGAGCTGCTCGTGGCCTGGTGGGTTAAAAACGCTCACATATTGTGTGTAAGATTGTGTCCTTACATGCTCAGGTTCCCTAATTTAATCCATAGTCCACCCTAAACTGAGGAACGAAGGTCAATTTGAGCAGGATGGCAGCTCCAGCTCGTCTGGGACGGGCCCTTCATGGCCGTCTGCACTGAGGCCGGTGAGGGGGGTCAGCAGCTGTGGTCCATTTGAACCTCAGACGCCCCAAACGGAGCCACTCGAGTTTCCCCCGCAGCGCTCGGCCGGGCTGAAATCATGAATGGGTGGAAGAGTATCTGCGCCTGTTGGCCCTCAGCCTGGAAAAAGCTCTTGGCTCGATGTCAGGCCCCAGCCATCTCATAAATCAAATCTGGCTCCTGCTCACCGACCGATGAAAAAAAGAGCGGCTTGTTTGTGTCCCACATGAGCGAGGAAAGGAAATAAGGGCCCGGAGATCAGCCCGAAGACGCCCACAGAGCTCGGGGCCCCAGCGCGGAGGCCGAGGTCAGGAGGTGCGTGGAGTGCAGCCATCTGAAAGGGAGAGGGAGCCACCACGGGCCCTCCGCCCTGCCCTCTTCACCCACGGGTGGCCCCAGAGACGCGCTTTCCTCTCCACTCGGATCGGCGGATTTCGAATGAAGTTGCCGCGCAGAACGGAGGCGGAGCAAGCAGGTTAATGGCTCCTGGATGGAGCTGCGGTCGTCGTGGTGACAGGTCACCGTCCCGGCGGTTTGAGATCCAGACGCAGAGCTGCCATTCTGAGTTGTTATACGACATAATTAACACGTACAACAAAAAAATTCCCAGCAGACAAGGTGACAGATGCTGTCACTTCAGCCATCAATTATTCACCGGGACAACTCTGCAATATTCTGACTGTTAAAAAGATGATTTCACACGTTTATATATATTAAAAATAACAAACTGATGTCGGGAGCAGCTCTGTTGTGGCGAACCGAGCATTTTCCGGAACATTTTTCCCACCAGTCGCAGTCGTGTCCAGTGGCTGACAAGCCCAGTCATGGCACATTAACGTACGGAGCGGCGGTCAGGGCGGGGCTGGCCGCTTCCAGCTCTCTGGTAGGTGCCATGCCCCAGGACAGAGCCGTGACGGAGTGATGCCCAGCAGATTGTCCGCTCTGTCCCGGACCGTCCTCACGCCGGCTCCCATGCGCCCGCGCGGGGTGGCACGGCGTGCAGGGTCTATGGCAGCTGCCAGCGGCGGGTATATTTAGGCAGGACGGGAAAAAACGAGCCTCGGAGCGCAGCTTTTAGGGGCCCGGCATCCTGTAATGATACCGAACTCGTCCTCTCAGTCACTGATGTAACCGAGGAACAGGTGACCGGATTCATTTCAAAGCCCCTGCTGCAAATCCTTCATCACACAACACACACTAAAGCCATGAAGGTGTCTTTATGACTCCAAGGCTAAAACAATATCGTAAACCTTCACAAATGCTTTGTTCATTACATTAAACTGATGTTAATGACACATCAGTATTATATATAACGAAAATCACATTTCTAACGTTATACAATGCAAAATTCAAATGAGCCTTTTCACAATATATACATTTTTTAGACACATGAAGTTGTGTGAGCAGATGCGTTATGGTGTGTAACCATAAAAACTGGAACGCTTTTTAACTAGATGTCAGGAGCTGTTACGTGTAATATCATAATGAATTTTTCATTATCAACGTACTCATTAGAATTATAATTTTTCTGACTGTCATCTTGGAGCTTCTAATTACCGGCGGTAGCCTTAATGAAAGAGACAACGGGAACACTAACAGCAGCGGACATGTTGTTTATTAGCGATCATGGCTAATTGTTCTTAAAAAAGAGCGCGGTGAGACGGCCGTCCCGCCCGGGGTCCCGGTTCTACAATCACTGTAATGAGGCGGTGATTGATTGAGTGATTGACAGGTCCAGGCATGAAGAGTGATGAATGGCGGGGTCCGGTGAACGGCAGGCGGCGGTGAGCCGAGTCCCCCTTTTCCCCGCGCGTGGGGACGATGGAGGTGTCATGGTGGCTTTAAGCGGCCGTTCATGTGACAAGACACTCGGCGTCGAGGGGCCTTGCCTGACACGTCCCTCGCTCTGGCCGCCCCTCCAGATTCATCGGGGGCGCATTCAGCAGATCAATCATTTGAATCATTTATTTTTAGCGGGATGTGGCCCTTCGCGGCCCCCCTCCGCCGGCCTGCGGCCCCCCGCGCCCCCGGCGTCCCACTAATGAGTGTGAATGTGAGCGTCCGGCTCTTTTGTGGCAGACACCTCCTCTGAGAAACGCAGGGCAGCAGTCAACACGCATCAGCTGCACTTTCGGAGATGTGACGCGCCGGTTTGGACACGGCTCCGTCCCCCGTCCACAGGCTGCCCGCTGCCGAGGTCAGGAACTCGTCCAACTCCAGACCTGCGCCGAAACTTGTGCTGATCTCACACGCCGGCGCGTGGACACGGTGACACGGTGAAACGTGTCCTCTGCATTTAACCGTCACCCTAGGTGAGCAGTGGGCACCATGACAGGCGCCTTCATCAAGGGGACCTCAGTGGCACCTCGGCGGTTCGGGATTCGAACCCACAACCTTCAGATTATCCGCTTCTTTACCCGCTGAGCCACGCCTGCCCCACAATGCCACTTTTTTGGTCGGTGACACTTCTGATCGGCCTGATTGGCGGCCCGGTGGCTGGACTCTGTGGCTAAATGAAGAGCTCTCCCACCTCGGTGGTCTCTCGCTCTGTGTGTGTGTGTGTGTGTGTTTGTGTAAAGCATGTCCCCCCCGGAGCCGGGGTACATTGTATCCATGATCTGTGTCCGGATCCTTGTTCCCGGGATTCCGGGGACAGTTCAATTTTCTAGTAACTCAGCGTTTGTCGGGCGGGACTATTCTGGCCGGGCAGCTGAGGCCGGCGGGCAGCAACAGCGGCGCTGATTGGGGCGAGGGGGCGGTTTTGTAGGAGGAAGTAGAAACGGGGCTCTCCCGTTTCATCAGCGAGGGGCAAAACCAGGAAGCGCAGAGGGCAGGGGTATTTGGGTTTGGTGCCAGACGCGGCCCGGCTCTGGCGTTCGGCATTCCGGGAGCTCAACGCCGCGGTGTTTCCTTTCACGCCGCGACCCCCCATCCTGACACGCCGTTACCCCAGCAGCCCGAACACACACAGACTCTGCAGTTACTCAGGATCACTGTCCCCAACACACACGTACCTACACACTTTTTAAATCCAATCGCAGCACACACACACATCTTCAGATCACTGTGGACATCGCCACTGATAAACTAGTGTGTGTGTTCATGTACTGTATGGGCCTGTGTGTGTGTGTGTGTTACACCTCGCACTGCACCTTAATTTCATTGTGACAATAAGATTAAAGATGAATTTTATCTTATCTTTATCCTGGGTCTGTGGGTGTGTGTGGTGACATGTGGGTACAGTAAGTGTCTCTGTGCACACGTGTGTCTTTGTATCTGCCTCTGTGTGTGTGTGTGTGTGTGTGAGCGCACGCCTGTCGGCTCAGGTTATAATGAATGTGAGTGGTGTGTGCTGCAGGCTGTGTTGCTGCAGGGTGGCCTGCCCCTCATCAGCAGCATTATACCCCGGTGCATGATGGGTACTGACCTCTGGGCAGGCCACAGCCAACCTCCGCTCACTTCCTGCCAGTAGCGCTCACACCCATGCACACCGCTGTGCTTTACGTCGGTCCTTTCCAAGGACTTCCTGTGTCACGCTCCCGCCACTTCCTGTGGAAACAGGGAAGCAAAGAAATAATGATGGTATTGGATGGGTCACCTGACTTTTGGATTCTTTTTGAGCTCCTCCCCTCTGACAGACGATATAGAAGCATGGACAGCGGGACCCGCTGCCACAGGAACAGCTCCATCCCTCACGGCCCATATTTGCACGTTCTTTATTGCACGTCCGTGTATATTGTGTTGTGTTGTTTATAATCTATACAGTGCATCTCATTTGTGTATAATATTGTACTGTACTGTCCGTAACTGAAGTCCTTGCGCAGTAAACATGATTCTGATTCTATTGCATTTCCTTGGAACTCCTTGTTCAGGGGTCACCATTTAAGCCTGATATAGAGGTCGTCTAATCTTGGATTGGAGGCCAAGCTGTATGGGAATGTGGTCAAAGACATTTGCCGACTGGTCACCAACTCGTCAATAACTGAGAACAGATATCTTGAATGACGAATATTAATGAATTAAAATTCCTAGGTCTCGTCCCATGTAGCTTTTCATGACAGAAGATTGTTTGATAGACCCCATCCTCACTATAGTTTCTCTTAATTTCTTTGACCTGCTTACAAGACATTCATCATGGATACCATTCAAACAGCCCAAACTCCACCAATGTAACTATGGCAACCAAACATAAACCCTCTATTCCCAACTACTACATTTACATTTACAGCATTTATCAGACGCCCTTATCCAGAGCGACTTACAGTCAGTAGTTACAGGGACAGTCCCCCCCTGGAGCAACTTAAGTGTTAAGTGTCTTGCTCAGGGACACAATGGTAGTAAGTAGGATTCGAACCCGGGTCTTCTGGTTCATAGGCGAATGTGTTACCCACTGGGCTACTACCACCCCCTACTACAAACTACCCAGGTCAGTCTGAAATCAAATCTGTTAGACACTCACAAATCTTCAGTCCACAATCAGTCTGTGCACCTCTAAAAGGTACATTTTACTCTACAAGCACAAATTCAGGAACAATTCCCACAATTCTGCTCTTCAAAGGTAACTACATACTCACTCAAAACAGACGTTTTGGCAGATTTCACTTCTTCTGAGCGTCTCTGATTCTGTTCCCTTTTCACAGGAATGAAGTAAAAATGTAATCAAATGAAATAAAAAGAATCAAATTAAAAGTAGCAACGCAAGCAGGATATTATGTCGCATGGGAACACGAGACACGGGCATCATGGGTAGTGGACATGCGTTCTGTTAAAGTGCAGTAACCAGCGGCAGCGAAGCAGAAGATCGCGATGAGCCAGAAATCCTTCACCGTCGTGGTGATTGCTGTTAACCTTGACTCGGCGCGTTCTCCGAAGCGGCCCGGCGGGTGGAAGGGCGGTCAGTTTACAAGCTGCGCTGCTCCCACAGCTTCACGCCGCTGCCAGAGTGTAAGAGAAGTGTTAAACTCACGCATGAAGATGTCGAGCTCCAGCCCAGGAAGCTGCCCTTCAGTGGATCGATCTCTTTACAGTAAATGTTGTGTGAGTAAGGTTGTTGGTGTAACTTCATGTGTGCTTGTACTGTATGTTGTACATGAGTCTGATTGTATATGTGTGCGTGTATGTTTGCATGATTGTGAGTTTAAACGTACGTTTGGTGGAGTATTATTTGTATTTGTGAATATAAATATATATTTGATGATATTGTGTGACTATACATCCCAACACATTCCCATAGTCTGTACTTATCAGCGAGTTTTATATATAACTTCTGAGCCTGTACTGTGTGTGTTGTTGGCTTCATCAACCAACTGCCAATTTCCCAGCATGCTCTGCACATCTCAACTCGAAAACCCCAAAACTGTCCCGTCTTCTCCTGGAATGCATCATGGATGCAGGTTTAGGTGTGAACCTCAAGTCGAGGTCTTTTTGTTTTCTTTTTTAAAGTGAAGTGATTGTCACATGTGATACACAGCAGCACAGCACACAGTGCACACAGTGAAATTTGTCCTCTGCATTTAACCCATCAGCCTGAGTGAGCAGTGGGCAGCCATGACAGGCGCCCGGGGAGCAGTGTGTGGGGACGGTGCTTTGCTCAGTGGCACCTCAGTGGCACCTTGACAGATCAGGATTCAAACCTTCTGATTACGTGGCCGGTTCCTTAACCGCTAGGCCACCACTGCCCCTGCTAGGCCACGACTTTTCTGGGTCTACATGAGATCAGGACACAGGTTTGAACTCCTGATATAGAGGTGATGCCATCAATTCTTTTTCTTGATATCTCAAACCTTTAGGAACCACTTACCTGCAAGAAAAGTTCAAAAATCATAATCATTCAGATCAGTGTTTCAGCTATTTCGAGCGTGATGAAAAGGAAGGACAAATTGTAGAAAATGCTAAAGAAAAGTCTCGATATTTGACCTTTGGCTAGCTCAGTAATTTCCAGGTCAGGGGTCAGCCTTGCACATATCGCGCCACATTTAAAAAACCTGTGAAGGATGGATAAATGACGCCTTCGGCTCTGTGGGCCTCAGCTGCCGGCACAGCCAGCGCCCCCTGTGGACGGCGGGGGCAGCGGGCGCGGTTCCGGGCCAAGGCCACCACTGAAGGGTGACCCCTGCACTGAAAACACAGTAAAAACAGGCGCCCAGCCAGCCGGCAGGGCAATGGGAAGTGACAAAGGCTGCCCTTTGTGTGGGAATTGACGTGGCTGTGTCCTGACACTGCACCCCCTCGAGGGGTTAACCTCCCTGTCAGGATCAAATGCTAAAAGTAGGTCAGAGGGAAGAGATGAGGGTGAACGGAGGAAGAGAAAGGAGAGGAAGGGGGGATGAAAATGAAGGAAAGTTTGAGAAACCGAGCCCAGTAGGACACAGGCATCCGCTGTGTGTCCCGCGCCCCTCTACAGGGGGACATGCGTGGAGGACACTCTGAACGATGACACGCTCCTTCCCTCTCTGTCCCTCGGGCCTTTCGGCGGAGCGTCTCCGTTCGGTGGGCAGACGCCCGCGTTGTCGGCGGCCAGACTCCACGTGGCACCACTCACACCCGGTGCATCTTGGGGACCGGGGGGACGCCACAGCTGGTCCCCTCGACACAGACGCACGGGCAGCTGGGTCTGATGCCCACCAGCCTGTTTACTGCGTCAAAGCCACCGTCCCACTGCGCCAGATGCAGGTTAAAGAAGCCCCATTCTCAGACAAATTCATGATTCGATGCAGTAAATGAACAGATAATGAACAGTCTCTTTAAAAAAGATAATAATTATTAATTAATAATTATTAAAAGTAATAAGAATTTCTGCAGGTGAGCGCGAAGTAACGAGTTTTAACAACCGAGGCCGCGCGTCTCACCTGAGGACTTCCCCCGGCGCGGCAGCCCTAATTTACCCATCAGCCCCCACCCGTCTCCGGCTGACCCTCACATTCCATTAATTAAAATTAGCATCCGTCCCTTTAGCATCGACTTGTTACGTCAGATGGAATCAGCTTTGTATCAGCTCGCCCCGGGTCCCCGGAGCCCTAACGAGCCCCAGATCCTAATTAGACGGAGGAGGGGGCGGGGTGGGGGCTGAGCGGCCCCGGTGGGAGCTCAGTGGCCCTCGGGGCTCCGGGTATTTATACCCCGTCCACCTCTGGTGCCTAACGCCTCCACAGCCGTCACAGGCGGAGACGGGGAGATGGAGGTACGATCGCGTCTCGCAAATAAGTTTCAAATGAAGTCCTTTCCCGCAAGTTCCCACTTCATTAGAGCGAATGGCTGCGGATCGCAGGTCTCCAGCCATATGGTCCCGGAGGGCAAAGAGCTCGGCGCAGCCATTTAACCACGAAATCTTCTCCAGGTGGATTGTAGATCGGTGGCCATCAGCCATTTCCAGTTCCTCTCAGGAAGGGTCGTGCACAAACAGGCTCACAAGTACGACTACCACGGATCATGTTCACCAAGAGGACCGGGGAATCGGCCCCGTAACCAGAAGGTTGCCGGTTCGAATCCCGACCCGCCAAGGTGCCACTGAGGTCCCCTTGGTGAAGGTGCCGTCCCCACATACTGCTCCCCGGGCGTCTGTCATGGAGCCCACTGCTCACCAAGGGTGAAGGTTAAATACCAAACGTGGCCCGTGATTTTGGAATCAAATCTGTTTTCGTCCACCAGTATAGATCCGTCCCCAGTTTTAACTCATATTTTCAAATCTACTGTACATTTTCTGCAAAAATGCCCAACGCCTGCTGATGTCACAATTTGCCATGCAAGACAACACCGCTGTCGCCGTCTCGATCTGTCCTCTGGTACCACCATCTCTCAAGGTGCAAGGAAAGCGTTCATCTGGACTCTTCTCTGGGGTGGAATCAACTTCCACTAGATGTTAGAACAGAGATCTTCAAGATAAAAGATAAAAACCTTCCTTTTTATATTCCTTTTTCTCTCATGTAAATGGAGGGATTCCTATCATGGACATTCTAAACTGTAATCTTCTCTTGCTCATTTAGTGTCCTACTAGACATATGTGGGCCTTTGATGAAATTTAGCTGGAGAAAGAAATGGCAAACGTTACGGCGAATTTTGAGAAAACACGTCACAAAGCCTTATTTTGATAAAAGAAATCACGAAAATCCATTTTATTGCGCTGCTCATGACCTGTAAGGTGCTGAGTTCTCTGACACTGGCTTTCACGCCTGGTTCCAAAGGGCTTGGGATTCTGCTGTGTGTGTGTTTCAGTGCGCCGATCTGTGTGACAAATCCTATCGGCCCGTCTGTGTGGCACCAGGGACGAGGCCACGACCCGCCTGGTGACACGAGCAGGCAGAGAACTGGGACAGACGTGTGTCAGTAACGTGCAACGGTGTCTCGGCTGGACACCCCGCGCCAGGAGACGTTAAGGCTTTGTGAAGGTCCGTTGCGGAGGTGGAGGTTGCGTTGGGGGCGTCCCTGGGAGCTCTCGTCCCCGCAGATCCGCTGCTGCTGGTGGCCCTGGGTCAGTCAGCCATGAGCAGGAGACGATGGAGATGCAGCTGTGAGCTTATCTGCTTGCAGAGACACGGACTTTCTCAGCTCCTCCTCCTCTTCTGCTCTTCTTTCTCCAACTCTTTCTAAAACATCACAGAACCTGACAAGGAAGCAGTGATTTTTTCACCATTTCCCACATCCTGAGCTGATTTGTAGGGTTCTGACCCCCATTTTAATTCTTAAGTTATATTTTGGTTCGCGGTGGATTCTATTTGGCTTGAAACTTCATCAGGTTTAAGTACAGAAACAGTCTCTGTAATGGTGTATGTGGGGGTTCTCCAGGTATTAGTCAGAGGAAGCCACCACAGACTCCTCCACGTCTCCCACAAATCACGCACACTTATCACACAAAAACACACCCACAGACAGTTTCCACTGCAGTCCGGCCTGTCCTGCAGCTCCTGCACGTCCTTCACGCAGCTCTGCTGCAAATGACGGTTATACAACACCTGGAATCATAAAAAAGATCTTGCTGTTGGTTCTAATTCTTTAGAACAATGATTTATATCCAGCAGTGGTGCACTTATGCCATCTGATTAAGACAGATTATTCATATTCTGAATATTTCAATGAAATCAGAAGATGAGGTGGTACCTGAAAAGGTGAAAGTGAAGTGACTGTCATTGTGAAACACTGCAGCACAGCACAAGGTGACACGATGAAATGTGTCCTCTGTATTTAACCATCAGGCCTGGTGACAGAGGGCACCATGACAGGCTCCCGGGGAGCAGTGCGTGGGGACGGGACCTTAGCCGCTAGACCAACAAACTCTCAACAAGAGTTTTAACTTTGTGTCGCTGTACAACCTCAGTATGACCAGGTGCTCGTACAATTTTGGAAATCATGTGACTGGAGGCACCTACATTTTTGCACTTTTGCACGTTCCAGCTGTTTTGCACAGCTGGACAAAATGGACAATGCATTCACGGTTACTTAATCGTTCCCCGACTGACTTGTTACGACCCGTGGTCATGTGATGTGTGGTCTGTGTTCTCTGTCTTGTTTGTGTTGACCTAGACCAGGACGTAACAAATTAGAAAGCGGGAGGGACACATCACAACCGTTTGAACGAGGTCGTTTTTAATAAAACGAAACCATACAAGTCACGCCTCGAAACACAGTGAGGCCACGAAAAAGCACCGGGAACAGGGCATCTGTCTGGCGTATTTTCCTCCCCTCTCTCCCCTCTTCCCCACGTCGCAGCCGACCCACGCCGTCTTTAAGGACTGGGAGGAGTTCCGTAAGCTCCGCCTACAAAAAGGAACAACACAAACAAGACAGAACATACAGACCACACATCACATGACCAGGGGACGTAACATGACCAGAGATCAGTAGTGCTTGACCGTGAAGCCTTGGTGGACATGTGGACAAAGTTCATAAACATCCGGAGAACATGTGTCTGGTGTGTCCCATTCTGTTTATTGATTATTGCACCGATTGCTTTGTGCATGGGTTTTTTCCCCTTTAATTGTGCATTTAATTGTGTGTTCATGTCTCTTCTTGCTGGAGGAATAAGATTTTTTTTATTTTACAGAGACAAAAGTCGACTGGACTCCATGGAGACCGCGGTGATTTTAAAAAGCCGTGAAATGCACGGGTCACCCGTTTATCTGAGGAACATCAGGTCAGATGTTCCTTATTTAAGCTCAATTAAAAACTAATTCAGATATTTCTGTATCAATGCTCAAGTGAAATGGGCTTAAACACAGTTTACTGGCAATAATGGTCATATTGAGCACCGGCGTGTGTGTGTGTGTGTGTGTTTCCACGCCTGAGAGAAGCCTCCTGTTTGCCAGCGAGGTTTTCCCGGTATAAGTGCTCTAATTGCTCAGAAAATGACGCCGGCGCTCTGATCGCAGCTGACACGGGCTGACGTGCGCCTTCCTCCGCTGCGCCATGCCCGGGTGAGCGGCGCCGCGCCCGCGGTGACCGGGCCCTGGCCTCTGCCCGCCGCAGCTGTCGGGAGCAGAGACGTCCCAAAGTTCACTCTGTCATGTAGCGGCATCACTGGCTGCCACACCCCATCCATCAGCCCGAGCGGCTCCTGAGCCATGATGGTGTGCGGCACTGCGGTGCACACACACACACACACACACACACACGTTGATGAGCTCACACAGACACACACCGATGAACCCGGAAATATACTAACATTTGTACACTTTGTTGTGTGTGTGTGTGTGAACACCTGACCACTCACGTGTCTGTGTGCTTTTTTATACGCCGGGGCAGATTTACGTGTGTAAGAGAGTGTTAATGTGTGTGTGTGCGGGATCTCCAGCAGGATCCCTGCAGGCTGTAACGTGTCACCCCTTCGTTTCGTCAGCGCCAATAGGAGGGTAGCCAGCCAGGCGTGAATGTGTGTGTGTGTGTGTGTGTGTGTAACAGATCAGCATCACCCCTGTTGTAACTGGTGCTGACCCCTGGCACCAGTCTACAGATCTACACCATCAGCAGCGGGCGCGGCTACGTGCCGGCCGCCTGCGGGGTGGAGGGGGCGCAGCGTGCTGAGACCACATGATTCAGGCCTGGCTGCGAACCAACACTAGTACGTGTCTGTCACCGCGGAAACCAGGCAGTGAGTGAGCTGTTGATGATGATGGTCCTTCCTCAGGTTTGGTGGGGGAGACAGAGTTGATGTTGATGTTCATAGTGATGGTGACAGTGATGATGGTGCTGATGATGATCAGCGAAGGTAAAGGTACCTGTTTTAAACTACGTCCCAGACAGTTCATATTTAGATGACAAGCTTTGAAACACTAGAAACACCCCAAAATATTCTCCATTCAGTGTAAATGCAACCGCTAATAAATGTCTACATGTGTCTGTAATAAATGTTTACATTATTATTCCATGCGGTCCTCGTACACACACAACCAAACCCTCATACAAACGTACAATCATAGTGAATGTGAGACAGAATGATAGTGAATGTGAGACAGAATGATAGTGATAGTGGGGCAGTGGTGGCCTAGCGGTTAAGAAAACAGACCCGTAATCGGAAGGTCACCGGTTCGAATCCCGACCCTCCAAGGTGCCACTGAGGTCCCCTTGATGAAGGTCCCGTCCCCACACACTGCTCCCCGGGCGCCTGTCAGGGTGCCCACTGTCACCAAGGGTGATGGTTAAATACAGAGGACACGTTTCACCACGTCACTGTGTGCTGTGCTGCAGTGTTTCACAATGACAATCACTGTTGTGTGTGTGTAAGACAGAGAATAGTAATCCGTGTAGGACAGTATAATGGTAAATTAAGGATCTGATAGTGGGAATGGTGTGTTTGGGAAAGTATAATGAGTTTAGTAAGTATAGTCTGAATAATGTCCTATATGTCCTCTCATGAGTGTCAAATTGGAGAGTTTATAAAGACATTATGATGAAAGCAGCTCTGATGATGATGATGGTGTCAGAGACTACTGTGATGACTACTGTGATTTAGGGAAGGAAGGAAGGAAGGACACCTCACTGCACTTACATGTGTGACTTATTGGCAGGAGGGGGGTTGTAAAACATCTACAGTTGTCAATCAGGCGTCCAACCTACATTTTATAGACAGTAAAGTTTCTGTGTCTTGGAAAGAATTGCACACCAACAAAAAGGTCATGGGCGGGTATTTATTTCTTACAGACAACTAGCAAGCTAAAGCTTTTAAAATACCACATATATTCAGTGCAACACAAACTGGGCCCTTAAAGAGGCTGTTGGTGGTGGAGGTGATGATGGGGCTGGTAGAGAAGAAGAAGCCGTCCAGACACAATCCGACATTTCCTCGTGACTCATTTCTCTTCAGCTGAAAGTTCCCATCGGTCTGCGGCCAGTGATGTCCCCGGTTGTGCTCCTCGATGGAAACAAATTGGTACATTGAAAATAACTGTGCCACACACAGGAAGAGCAGACAAACAAAGCCCTGTTGCACACACACACACACACACCTTTCTTGGTGAACAGACAGGAAGCTTGTGCGATGGGTGAGTTTTTGTTCAGCTGTGCCACAGAAGAGGAAATGAACACCCAGCTCAGCTAGAGAGTAAATGTGTGGTGGCGTTCATGTGTTCGGAACGTGTGAGTGTGTGCGTTTTAGGATTTTTAAAACAGACGATGTAAGTGGGGTAAAATGAGTTTTTTATTTAAATTTAAAACGCTTGTGTTGTATGTTTCTGTATGTGTGCCCTTTGATAAATGTGTGTGTTTGTGTGTGTTCATCTGTGTGGGTGCTCGCCTACCTCTGCCCATGTGGCAATGCCCCCACTGTGCTGATGCATACTGACAGCAGATGCCCGCTCTGGGGGGGCGCGGCCATGCTACCATATTGCCCCTCTCCCCTGATCGGCATGCCAGCCTCGCCAGCAAGTGCTAATAGACGCAACACGTCTTACTTTCGCACATTAGAGCGGGTCGGGGTGACAGATCGGAGCTGTGATACTGCCTCGCCGAGGCAGATAGGGCTACGCCACCCGCTTGCCGCGCGGCAGCGGCTAATGACGAGCGCCGGCACTCTGAGCCATGCCTCCTGCCGCCTGCCAATCACCCACCCTGGCATGGGCGGCCAAATCTGATTCCTGAAGCATGCGTGTTGTGTATCGTACGGTGACCCTTGAACCCCGTGAAAGAAGGCTCTTGCTGCTCACCTCCAGGTACAAGCACCGTGGCCTTTGATGAGGTGGAAGCTCACCACAGAGGAACAAAGACGCAGAGAAAAGCTCTCAAACCATCTCAAACAGGCGTGTAGGAAGCGCACAGGCTGCCGCAGAGTGAATTATTTACATGCAGGGAGCACGAGCAGCGTTCCTCGCCCCGATCTCTGCTAGATAACCTTCGGAAACCTCTTGGTTCTAAGTGGAACACAATCTCAACCTCCACAACCCTGTGCGCTTCAAAGGCCAAATGGCTCCACTCTGTGTGGCAGTGTGCATGTTCACTGATTTACCATTATGCATGAACATACAGCTAATGCATGCGCGCACACACACACACACACACACTTCTGTATAAGAATAAGTGTTCCGCCTGCATCGTCCCAAATCATCTAAAATATGGTTCATGTTTTGAAGTCACCTAAACACTTTAAAGTGCTTTGCAGTAATTAAGTATGAATAAAAAGGTAATAGTCTGGATTGGGCACAGCTACCGTGCCAGTCACAGTAACGATGAAAGTGAAATGTACAAAAACGATGGATGGCACTCCAACTGTCAAAGGACTGCCGAAGGGGAGAGATGGGACAGAGGGGAGCAAATGAAAGAGAGCGAGAGTTTATGTGTGTGTGTGTGCATGTGAGAGTGTGTGCGCATGTGAGTGCATGTCCCCATAAATAGGGGGTGTGTAACACAGGTCACCAGTTCAAACACAGGTCACAGCTCCATGTTCAGCGCGCACTCCTCCCTCCCCCCCCCGCCTCATTCACGCTCATGACGTGTTTACCCAGAGTACCCAGCGTGCCCTTCTTCCATCCCTGTCCTGCGAATGCGGGACATTAATCTTTTGTGCGAATAATTTTAAATCAAAAAGACCAAATAAATGGTCTTTCACCGCAGTCTCACTACAAACTCACTAGAGTCTCACTATAAACTTGCTAGACTGTCTACTCTGTGGTAGGGGTGGTGTTAACCTAGTGAGTAACACATCCGCCTATTAACCAGAACACCACAAAGTCCCAAGTTCAAACTCACTTCTGGTTCAGTACAAATTCACTACAAACTCATTTTAAACTGACTACAACCTCATTACAAACTCACTTCAGGTTCAGTACAAACTCACTACAAACTGACTACAAACACATTTTAAACTGACTACAACCTTACTACAAACTCACTTCAGGTTCAGTACAAACTCACTACAAACACATTTTAAACTGACTACAACCTCACTACAAACTCACTTCAGGTTCAGTACAAACTCACTACAAACACATTTTAAACTGACTTCAACCTCACTACAAACTCACTTCAGGTTCAGTACAAACTCACTACAAACTGACTACAAACACATTTTAAACTGACTACAACCTCACTACAAACTCACTTCAGGTTCAGTACAAACTCACTACAAACACATTTTAAACTGACTACAACCTCATTACAAACTCACTTCAGGTTCAGTACAAACTGACTACAAACACATTTTAAACTGACTACAACCTCACTACAAACTCACTTCAGGTTCAGTACAAACTCACTATAAACTCACTTCAGGTTCAGTACAAACTGACTACAAACACATTTTAAACTGACTTCAACCTCACTACAAACTCACTTCAGGTTCAGTACAAACTCACTACAAACTGACTACAAACACATTTTAAACTGACTACAACCTCACTACAAACTCACTTCAGGTTCAGTACAAACTCACTACAAACTCACTTCAGGTTCAGTACAAACTCATTTTAAACTGACTACAACCTCACTACAAACTCACTTCAGGTTCAGTACAAACTCATTTTAAACTGACTTCAACCTCACTACAAACTCACTTCAGGTTCAGTACAAACTCACTAAAGCCTCAGTACAAACTTACTACAACCTCACAACCTCACTACAAACTCACTACAACCTCACAACAAACTGACTACAAACTGAATACAACCTCACTACAAACTCACTTCAGGTTCAGTACAAACTCACTTCAAACTGACTACAAACTCATTTTAAACTGACTACAAACTCACTTCAGGTTCAGTACAAACTCACTACAAACTGACTACAAACACATTTTAAACTGACTACAACCTCACTACAAACTCACTTCAGGTTCAGTACAAACTCACTACAAACTCACTTCAGGTTCAGTACAAACTGACTACAAACACATTTTAAACTGACTTCAACCTCACTACAAACTCACTTCAGGTTCAGTACAAACTCACTACAAACTGACTACAAACACATTTTAAACTGACTACAACCTCACTACAAACTCACTTCAGGTTCAGTACAAACTCACTACAAACTCACTTCAGGTTCAGTACAAACTCATTTTAAACTGACTACAACCTCACTACAAACTCACTTCAGGTTCAGTACAAACTCATTTTAAACTGACTTCAACCTCACTACAAACTCACTTCAGGTTCAGTACAAACTCACTAAAGCCTCAGTACAAACTCACTACAACCTCACAACAAACTCACTACAACCTCACAACAAACTGACTACAAACTGAATACAACCTCACTACAAACTCACTTCAGGTTCAGTACAAACTCACTTCAAACTGACTACAAACTCATTTTAAACTGACTACAAACTCACTTTAGGTTCAGTACAAACTCACTACAAACTGACTACAAACATATTTTAAACTGACTACAACCTCACTACAACCTCACTACAAACTCACTTCAGGTTCAGTACAAACTCACTTCAGGTTCAGTACAAACTCATTTTAAACTGACTACAACCTCACTACAAACTCACTTCAGGTTCAGTACAAACTCATTTTAAACTGACTTCAACCTCACTACAAACTCACTTCAGGTTCAGTACAAACTCACTAAAGCCTCAGTACAAACTCACTACAAACTCACAACCTCACTACAAACTCACTACAACCTCACAACAAACTGACTACAAACTGAATACAACCTCACTACAAACTCACTTCAGGTTCAGTACAAACTCACTTCAAACTGACTACAAACTCATTTTAAACTGACTACAAACTCACTTCAGGTTCAGTACAAACTCACTACAAACTGACTACAAACACATTTTAAACTGACTACAACCTCACTACAAACTCACTTCAGGTTCAGTACAAACTGACTACAAACACATTTTAACTTGACTACAACCTTACTACAAACTCACTTCAGGTTCAGTACAAACTCACTACAAACACATTTTAAACTGACTACAACCTCACTACAAACTCACTTCAGGTTCAGTACAAACTGACTACAAACACATTTTAAACTGACTTCAACCTCACTACAAACTCACTTCAGGTTCAGTACAAACTCACTACAAACTGACTACAAACACATTTTAAACTGACTACAACCTCACTACAAACTCACTTCAGGTTCAGTACAAACTCACTACAAACTCACTTCAGGTTCAGTACAAACTCATTTTAAACTGACTACAACCACACTACAAACTCACTTCAGGTTCAGTACAAACTCACTACAAACTGACTACAAACACATTTTAAACTGACTACAACCTCACTACAAACTCACTTCAGGTTCAGTACAAACTCACTACAAACTCATTTTAAACTGACTACAACCTCACTACAAACTCACTTCAGGTTCAGTACAAACTCACTACAAACTCATTTTAAACTGACTACAACCTCACTACAAACTGACTACAAACACATTTTAAACTGACTACAAACTCACTACAAACTCACTTCAGGTTCAGTACAAACTCACTACAAACTGACTACAAACACATTTTAAACTGACTACAACCACACTACAAACTCACTTCAGGTTCAGTACAAACTGACTACAAACACATTTTAAACTGACTTCAACCTCACTACAAACTCACTTCAGGCTCAGTACAAACTCACTTCAGGTTCAGTACAAACTGACTACAAACACATTTTAAACTGACTTCAACCTCACTACAAACTCACTTCAGGTTCAGTACAAACTCACTACAAACTGACTACAAACACATTTTAAACTGACTACAACCTCACTACAAACTCACTTCAGGTTCAGTACAAACTCATTTAAAACTGACTACAACCTCACTACAAACTCACTTCAGGTTCAGTACAAACTCACTAAAGCCTCAGTACAAACTCAATACAACCTCACTACAAACTCACTACAACCTCACTACAAACTCACTACAACCTCACAACAAACTGACTACAAACTGAATACAACCTCACTACAAACTCACTTCAGGTTCAGTACAAACTCACTTCAAACTGACTACAAACTCATTTTAAACTGACTACAAACTCACTTCAGGTTCAGTACAAACTCACTACAAACTGACTACAAACACATTTTAAACTGACTACAACCTCACTACAAACTCACTTCAGGTTCAGTACAAACTGACTACAAACACATTTTAAACTGACTACAACCTCACTACAAACTCACTTCAGGTTCAGTACAAACTCACTACAAACACATTTTAAACTGACTTCAACCTCACTACAAACTCACTTCAGGTTCAGTACAAACTCACTACAAACTGACTACAAACTCATTTTAAACTGACTACAACCACACTACAAACTCACTTCAGGTTCAGTACAAACTCACTACAAACTGACTACAAACACATTTTAAACGGACTACAACCTCACTACAAACTCACTTCAGGTTCAGTACAAACTCACTACAAACTGACTACAACCTCACTACAAACTCACTTCAGGTTCAGTACAAACTCACAACAAACTGACTACAAACTCACTTCAGGTTCAGTACAAACTCACTACAAACTGACTACAAACTCACTACAAACTGACTACAAACTCACTACAAACTGACTACAAACTCACTTCAAGTTCAGTACAAACTCACTACAGCCTCAGTACAAACTCACTACAACCTCACTACAAACTCACTTCAGGTTCAGTACAAACTCACTACAAACTGACTACAAACTCACTACAAACTGACTACAAACTCACTTCAAGTTCAGTACAACCTCACTTCAGGTTCAGTACAAACTCACTACAAACTGACTACAAACTGAATACAACCTCACTACCAGCTCACTTCAGGTTCAGTACAAACTCACTAAAGCCTCAGTACAAACTCACTACAACCTCACTACAAACTCACTACAACCTCACTACAAACTCACTACTACCTCACAACAAACTGACTACAAACTGAATACAACCTCACTACAAGCTCACTTCAGGTTCAGTACAAACTCATTACAACATCACTTCAGGTTCAGTACAAACTCACTACAATCTGAAAGTGTAAGTGAAAGTGAAATTATTGTCATTGTGATACACAGCACAGCACTCGGTGCACACAACGAAATGTGTTCTCTGCTTTTAACCCATCACCCTGAGTGAGCAGTGGGCAGCCATGACAGGCGCCCGGGGAGCAGTGTGTGGGGACGGTGCTTTGCTCAGCGGCACCTCAGTGGTACCTTGGCGGATCAGGATTCGATCCGGCAACCTTCTGATTACGGGGGCGGCTTCCTTAACCGGTAGGCCACCACTGCCCCTTTTTTTTTTTAAATTAATTAATTTATTTATTATTTTTTTAAATCTCACTACAACCTCACCACAAAATCACTTCTGGTTCAGTACAAACTCACCACCATCTTACAATAAGCTCACAGCCGTCTCACTACAAACTCACCTTAGTCTCACAATAAACTCACTACAAACTCATTTCAGGTTCAGTACAATCTCATCACAATCTCACAGTAAACTCACTACAAACTAACTTCAGTGTCAGTACACAATCTCTACAGTCTCACTATAAACTCACTTAATTCACACTACAAACTCACCACTGGGTCAGTAGAAACTCACTACATGGTCAATATCAACGTAACACAGTCGCACAACAAACTCAGTGACTTGACAAACTCACTAACGGTCAGTACAAACTTACTACAGGTTACAGTTTGCGTGTCACTATAGTTCCAAAATAGCCATATCTCACTATCAGAACTCAGTTTCTTGCAAAGGGATAGAAAATGGTAAAAGTCTATTTATTTCTGGAATGTTGGGGATTGTGGTGTGTGAGAGAGATTGTGGTCTTGGTTACTGTGGTCTGGCTGGCCATCTAGTGGAGACAAGTAGGCAGGCAGGCAGCTTTGAACATCCATGTATTTAACTTTTATTAAAAAAATGGATGATGGATTTATCTGTAAAGAACAGTACAGAACCGGCATGATTGGTTCTTTATTCTCAGTGGTGTCTCTAGGTTGTCTTACTGCAGAATCAGATTACACATCGCTTTTCTCAGGGGACTGTCCCTTCACAGACTTTGTTCACCCTAACCCTCACTACAAACTCACTTCAAGTCCAGTGCAAATTCACCACAATCTCACACTAAGCTCACTACAGTCTCACTATAAACTCACTTCAGGTTCAGAACAAACTCACTACAGTCTCACTATAGTCTCACTACAAACCCCTTTCAAGTCCAGTGCAAATTCACTACAATCTCACAATAAACTCACTACAGTCTCACTACAAACTCACTATAGTCTCACTACAAACCCCTTTCAAGTCCAGTGCAAATTCACTACAATCTCACAATAAACTCACTACAGTCTCACTACAAACTCACCACAGTCTTGCAATAAACCCACTAAAGCCTCACAACAAACTCATTACAGTCTCACTACAAACTCACTTCAGGTTCAGTACAAGCTCCCCACAGACTCACTACCGCCTCACTACAAACTCACCACAGTCTCACTATAAACGTACTACAGTCTCATTACAAATAGACTTTGCTCACACAGAAGTGTTCATTGCTTTGGTTCTTCAGCAGGAGGGAGTGGCTAAAACACCTGCCAATGTGCAGCAGAAGCAGAATTCATTCAATTGATTCATTCATTTGGTTAAGTGAATTTAAGTAACAATTTAAGGTTTTTGAAGTTATTTAATGATTGAACTTTTTTTGTCATGATCTGCTGCTGATGGGGTTCTCATATAATTCAAATGTTATTTAAACTTTTTAATTGTAATGTTCATTCTGATCAGTTAATGAACCTGACATGTACATGAACATCTTGTCAGGTTGGCTACCCAAACAATTTCTGTTGGTATTTTGTTCCAGTAAATCTCACTTAAAATATAGAAATGTGTCATGCTGTGACATTTGTTGATCAATATTATCTTCATCATAATAGAAATGGAATGTGGACTTACCAGTGCATACCAGTGCATATGATTTTATTTATCACATAAAGTAGAGGCCAAAAGTTTGGACACCTTCTCATTCGATGTGTTTTCTTTATTTTCATGACCATTTACGTTGGTAGATTCTCACTGAAGGCATCAGAACTATGAATGAACACATGTGGAGTTCTGTACTTAACAAAAAAGGTGAAATAAGTGAAAACATGTTTTATATTCTAGTTTCTTTGCTCTGGTTCCTGCTTTGCACACTCTTGGCATTCTCTCGATGAGCTTCAAGAGGTCCTCACCTGAAATGCTTCTCCAACAGTCTTGAAGGAGTTCCCAGAGGTGTTTAGCACTTGTTGGTCCAGCTCACCCCAAACCATCTGGACTGGGTTCAGGTCCGGTGACTGTGGAGGCCAGGTCTCCGCTTTTTGTTAAGTACAGAACTCCACATGTGTTCATTCATAGTTTTGATGCCTTCAGTGAGACTCTACCAACGTAAATGGTAAACCTTTGGCCTGTTCTGTATATCACTGCAGAGTCCAGACTAAGAATTTTGTCTTCAAACCCTTACACTGCAAAAGTGGAATACTGAGAGGATGTTGGGCGTTCAGCATGTTTCTCTGAATTGTTTACCTCTGATCTGTCAGAAGATGTACGTGGTTGGTTTGAGGAGCTGCAAAAGTGTGAAAATCATCAGCCCACAAGAAATGAGAAGAGCGAGTGTTAATCTCCAGCCTCCTTTCAGGCCTCTGGCAGTTGACTTTCCTCAAAACTCACACTTCTGAACGCTGCTTCCACTCAATCTCAGTCTAACATTTAGCTGCCAAGTGCATCATCATTGTCAAGACTCATCATTTCGTCTCCACATCCAGATGTTGACCTGCGTCTCACCACCCTACCTAGCTAAGAGGACATTTTGTGTCCGTGCTGTAGAGTGCAGGACTGGGCTGCTCATCTTTTAGTTGAGTTGTACAGTTTGTTGCGTGATCAGGATTGTGAACTCACGTGAATCATCAGCACCAGCCAATAAAAGGTCCCGCGCGAGGGCAGTTATCTGTAATTATTCCTGTCAATAAGTAAGGAGCCTGGCCTCACACTTTATTCTCCATTCGAGCAGAAAATATGTACGATAAGAAGATCCTTCATTAGTCCCACAAGTGGGAAATCCATGTAGTTTCCTCCTGAAGAAGAATGTGTTTTTGTGGATCTCAATAACATCCCAAAATGAGACATGATGTAATATTTGTAACCGTTGTCATGATCCTTCTGGCAAAAAATAATGCTATAATAGAATAATAAAATGCTCAGAATTTTTCTATGAAGAGATTCTTTCGAATGAAGTAAAAACCAGCTTGTAGTTGGTCTGGCACAGGTGAGGTGAGGTGTGAAGTGCAGCCGCTGGCCATTCAGCCTGTTCAGCGCTGTGGTTTTTAAAACGCTGCATATTTTTATGCCGCCAAAAGCAGCCGCCGTGCAGATGCCCCGCTAGACGTCTATTTTTGGGGTCAAAGTTCGGTGAATAGGTGGGTGTTCAGATGAAGTATATGCATTTTTACGTTTTGAGCTATTTCAAAGTCCATGTACGAATATGAATGTTTGATGTTCGGGCGGGTGGAAGGCGTGTGTGTGTGTGTTAAGTTCTGCTGAAATAGGCCTGTGGTTTGGAGCGGATGGGTGTGCCACCTTGTACGACGAGCTGAAGGCAGGTTAGGAAATGGTGTGTGTGTGTGTGTGTGTGTGTGTGTGTGTGCGTTTGCATGCTGTATGATCAGGGGGGAGGAGTTTTTCTCAGGACAGAGTACAGAAAGCATGACAACATGCTCGCAAGTTTTCAGAAAGACCGTCTAATGGTGGACATGCTGCTGTCCTCATACACTCTCACCCATAAGGGACATAAAAGGTCCATGATAGAACTGGACAGTTTTAATGAAAATTGGTCGTTTTCTGATTGGGCCATGAAACAACTCTCCCTTCAGTGCTTCATTTGGAGCGCTTTGTGGAATTATCTTCAGGGTCGCCGATCCGCCAATGAATGGGACGCGGCGATGGGATTGGCTCCGGGCGTGGTGGCGCGGCGTGTGCCCAGCGACGCACTCCTGTCACATCAAACGTGATGACACTTGGACTCCGTAGTATCAGAGTCTGAGCGCTGAGCCTCCGAGGGTGTGAAGTCCACAAGCTTCACGTTCACAGTCGCTGCAGCTCAGATGGTCTGGTCCCTGCTAGCAGGCCGTATCTGCGGGGGTTCCTGCCGCGGGAACTGCTGAGCTCTTTCAGGTTTTCACAATCCGTTTATTATACAAAACCCAGCACGTTCACACACACACACACACACACACACACACACACACACACACACGTGCTGACAGAGCTGTGATCGTCACTGAATCACATTCTCACTGCAAACTCAGCCTTCGCCGGCCGCCATCAGCGCTGTTAATGATGGGAGATAATTAATCGCAACGAGCGCCGGGTGACTCTTCATCACACCCACGCGTGTGCAAGCCCCGCCCCCCCCCCCCATTACCGCACTTCGGAGGGAAACTTAACGCAATAAATAAATAGTCACACCGCATCACACTAATAATCTTACTCAGCATAACATGTCACCTAGGCCAGGATCGGGCATCGTGACACGCCAATGTCACATCGTTAAATGTGCTGTACAAGCAGAGCTGACCTGTGACTGACAGCGTACGTCACGGCTGAGGAAGCGCAGAGATGGGACTTTATTACCAACGCAACACCCACGGGCGTGTGGCGAAGGTGCTCTCTCTACGCACCGATCAGGCCTCCTCATCAGCATGCATGTCTGATACATGAATAGAACAGCGATAAAGAAATAATGATGAGGAAATTTCTCCACTTCTGGTCCACTCTTACCAAAAAAAACAAATCACAGGAACTTTCGGCCTCTACGTTCGCGCCTCGTCAAAATCCTCCTCGCTTGTGTTTTCCCTCGCGTTTAACGCGCCTGGCCGGGACGTCCCCTCTCGGCGGAGGATCTTCACGCAGGTACAGGATGAACAAAGATGTGCTCTGCGGTTCCTACAGACGAAACCAGGTGGGGTTTTCTAAGCCCCAAAATCTTTTACTTTCACTTTATTTCAAATGGTTCTTTTGAACACCCTCACACGCATTTGCACACTTCACCGAGTCGCCCGCCAGTAACGAATTTCGTCTTTCGTTTTGTAAGGTCAGTCTGAGTGACTGCGCACCCCCTTTTTATCGCGGTGAAGGGATGGGGAACACGGCAGGGTGTGTGGGGCCTGCTATTTAAAAGCTTAGTGAGTGTGTGTTAATACAAATGAAGGAAAAGATGAAATATCGATGCAGGTTTCCATTTATTTGTTGTATTTACAGAAGGGAAAAATATTAACACCGCGTTGTCTGTTAAAGTCTGTCGTGCTCCGTTGGCTCCAGGTGAGATTATTGTACAGAAACGTGTTCACAAAGCTTTGTCCCCTGAGCTATAGGAAAGAGACAATGTGTGTGTGTGTGTGAGATAGAGAAAAGGACAACAGTAGCTCTTGAAATAACTCCTGAGTGTAAAAAAAGCTGCTGCAGCCGAGGGAATGTGGCGTGAGTAAAGCCTTCCAGAAAATCCCCGCCGCTCGCCGCTAAACACGTAGCCGTAGCGCACGTAACTGACACTACACACGACGTCCACGAAGAACTGCAATGCGTTTTAGTCTATGTACATTTGCAGGGAGTCCTGCGAAAGTGTCTCACTCTGACGCCTCCATTCAGGGCGCCTACGACCTTCATCTGCTTCACTTCCTCTTTGGCTCATCACTAATCGGGTCAAAAGCTTAACAAGAACCCTCAGAATGAGAGGGCAGAGGGCAGCAAAGCTTGGAGAACCAGCAACCTTGGAGCAAGGCATGATGGGAACGTTCAGGACAACTGATGATGTTGCGTGAACATCAGTGGCTCCATGGCAGTACTTGGCCCTCAGCTGAAAACCTGGTTGACATCTTAGATAAAATATAGATTCACAAAACAGGTGGTTGTTTCTGGAAGAATATATGCTCTCTGGTCATCATAATCCGATTTACTTACTATTGACTGATAATTGACACATCTGATGGGGATGCTGTCCCCAACACTGAATACTGCTTCATGGCATCAGGTGGTGATGTCACAAACACAATTTGTTTTTGGCTTTTTGCTTTTCTCTGTGCAAAGAACTGCTTTCCTTCAGCAGTCTGGTGGTTTCTTTAGCACACAGAGAGAGATCTGCAGGAAGACACGTATATGATGCAAAGCGGCACCCCTGCTAAACATGCAGAAGGAAAAATGGGTGATTTCACTTTCTTTCCACTTCATATTATCACTATTATTTAGTGTTGTAAGGGTGCATTGATGCATCATTTAACCTTGGAAGGTTACAATAGATAAATAATATTGAACTGATGGTTATCCTCTCAATATTTGCGTTTCGAAAAAAAGAGCATATATGTAAATTATATGCCTTAAATGTGTGAATTTTTGCATTATTCAAATGGACTCTTCTGTACTAAGTCTCGATTGTCAGTACCTGGTTCGTACTATTTACTTGGAATGAAGTGCAGAAAGGGTGTGGCAGCTGGTACAGACTGTGCTCCAACTTCTTCACTCTTTCACAAGACACTGGTGCTTCCTTATATGACACACAAACGTCCCAAGAGTCAAATGACTTACTACTTATAATTTGTTCGATATTCAACATTATTCCATATGTCATTAATGATTTTTAATTATTGATTAATGAAACAAACAGTGTCTTGTCTTCAAAACAAAATTTGAATAGATAAAAATGAGCAGATTTTTCCTAATGCTTCCTACGCTCATATATTGAGTTAATATTTAAAATCAATTTTGAATCAATTTTTTTTACACCCACTGAACTAAAAAAAAAAATTAAATACCTGTAATTGTATGATTAAATCTCATAGATTTTATTCTTTGTGTCTTTATTGTGAGCGGCAGTAAGTGAGGAGGCGACTTTTACGATTACAAATAACTACTGAATATTAATTGTGGACTGCATTCATTATCCACGTTCAGATAACGAAATACTGGAACAATGTGCAAAGCTGTCAGAGGAACACATAATACAAAAAATAATTTGGAAATGCTGCTCAAAAATAAAACCTTTTCTGTTTTTGCTTCATTGGATAGGGTTAAAGTGCTGCTGCGGTGGACATGCGCTCAGGGCCCCAGTCCAGCACAAGCGTCCGCACCGCACAAGACACGACCACAGCAGACGAAGACGTGTTGGGGGAAAAGCTGCGATAGAGAAGATAGATAACAGGTTTCTCGGAAAGCCAAGGCTATCTAGCTGTTGGGACGCCACATCAGAGTGTGGCTTTCAGTGTCATATCTGGTCACATCGCCTCATCTGTGTGGCCTCTGTATATCACACTTCTCATTGGCTCAATGACTTCCTCTTCTTCAAATTCTCATCTGATCTCCTTTAGCCCACATTCATCTCGCTTCTGTCCAAAGGCGCCCAGCAAAATGAAAGAGATGCAAAAAAAAAAAAAAAAAGATGTTTAAAGGTTGCGAAACTTTCAGAGCTCCTGGCCCCTGGCGTGGTGCAGGTGGCATCAGATCTTGCTGTTCTCCAGGTGGGAGTCGATGTGTTTGATGAGGGCATCGTCAGGGTAGCCCATGGGGAACACGAGTTGGCACAGAGGACAGCTCCGCATCTCGCTCTCTTCCTCCGTCTCCATCCACAGCTGTGAAAGGACGAAAAAATGGAAACGCGGTGTTTCAACGCACAGCTTCATCCTAAAGATCAGCAGTACTGATGCTCCACATGCATTTTACATCAAAAATTACAGCAAAATATATCACTGAAACGTATTAAATTACAGTACTGAGCCAGGGCCATTTTATTGACTATTTCTATTGGTCGCGTCTTTTATTTAGAAAAATGACCAGAACATCTTCCTCTTACTCTTTAACGCTCAAAAGAACACACTTTCTGTACAAAAATAAAACAATATAGCAAATATTCTACATTCACATTTACATTTTTACATTTACAGCATTTACCAGACGTCCTTATCCAGAGCGACTTACAGTCAGTAGTTACAGGGACAGTCCCCCCCTGGAGACACTCAGGGTTAAGTGTCCTGCTCAGGGACACAATGGTAGTAAGTGGGGTTTGAACCTGGGTCTTCTGGTTCATAGGGTGAGTGTGTTACCTACTAGGCTACTACCACCCTACCACCACATTTCTACAACTAGTATATCAGCAACCATTATTTAATATTATGGTATATTAATTTATAATATATAATTAGTTGTAAAACATGTTCAGGACTGTACTACTGGTATATTAATTTATAATATATAATTAGTTGTAAAACATTTTCAGGACTGTACTACTGGCACGTTATTACAAGTGCTGACATTTACTAACCATGTAGATAAATCCCATTCACATTCTGGTGCAGGTTAAAACAGATTTATCACTCACATTGATGGACGGCCAGGACTGGGCATGCTGGCTGTGCAGGTACCCAGGTGGGTGGCAGCTGAGCATGTTTGGCCGGGGCGGGATGGGGAAGGCGGAGCAGGAGGCGGGGCCTCTCATGATGGTGGTGCCAGACGAGGAGGAGGGTTTGGGCCCTGGAGAGCCAAGTGTCCGTGGTGGGCTGATAGGATGCTGACACACCCACTCCTCCTCATCCTCCGATGACTGTGGTGGCGGTGGGGGTGGGTGCATGGGAGCAGGGGGCGTGGACGCCTGTGGCTCATACATCAGATGGGGAACCTCACCCAGCGGAAAGCTCCTTTCTGTGGGCGAGTGACGTGGGGATTCTGCCAGGCCTCCACCTTCCCCCACCACCAGCTGCATCCCAGGATGGGAACCCCTCCTCTGGACCAGTGTGTGACTGGGGCTGGGGTGCTGCAGCTGCGGCTGCGACTGCTTGTGGTAGCCCTCCACGTAGGGCCGGGGTTTTGGAAGGGTGGATACAGGGTCTAGGGTGAAGCGTGGAGGACGCTGGTAGGCAGAGGGGTCGGCTACCTCAGAGTAGCTGCGTCGGCCCTGGAAGCTGGCACGCAGGTGGTGGGACGTGGGCCGGCTGGAGTAGGAGGCGGGGCCGTCAATGAACTCAGGGACAGGCAGCGGCGAATGGCGATGCACGTCAGGTGAGAGGCGCTGTAGGACTGGGGAGCGTCGCTGGGGTACCGGGGAGTGGCGCTGGGGTACGGGCGAATGCCGCTGGGGAACGGGAGAGTGGCGCTGGGACACGGGAGAGTGGTGCTGAGGAGGGACAGGAGAGTGGCGCTGGACTGGGGAAGGAACAGAACACAACACACAAGCAGAAATACTGATATTATGTCCTTGTCCTGGCAATTGATTTTCTGGACAAGAATGTGGTGAAAAGCACAAAATACTGTAAAAAAAGACTGGTACATCGATACCTTGTTTTTTAATTTGTCACAATTTATGCTACAAAACCTTGTTACGTTGTATCTATTACAACATAACATGTAACAAGATGTAAAACCATGTACATGCATGGGCTCATTTGCATATTGCACACAGAATGCACCACAAACATTTTTAAATTTCTTTTGACAGATTGTTTTAGCCGACATCAGAAAAGGTTCTTGACTTCCTTGCTTGCACTTTGAATTCATGCAACAACCTCCTTTATTCATGTGATAATACTTGTAATAATACTGCTTCACCGTAACAATAGCACAGCAATATTTTTAATATAATAAAATAACATTTAGATTCTACCGGGTACAAAGAGAAGATCAGGTGCTGCATGAAGGCTTCTTAATGGCATGCTACAATTACACTGAATTATTTCCTAATTAGGCACCTCTTTGCAGTAATGAGAGCGCAGTGGTTAAGAAGGCTGCGAGGGGTTGTCTGAGGTTGGTTGCGTCTGGGAACAGCAAATTTCCTTCCTCTTTTTATTTCCTGTTATAAGTAAGACTGTGTTTCCTCCTGCTCTCTGGTTCAAGGCACTTTTGAACTGAGCTTTCAAACAACTGTGTTCTGCTGTTCTGCTGAGTTACGTGTCCAAGGAGAACAACAAAATACTGTCAAATAATGCAGCATGCTACTGTATTTCAGTTTCCGGCAACACCACGATAATGCTCAGCCGTGAGAACGTTTTTTCGCCTCTCAGACCATCAGCTTCTGCATTTCAGAAGGGAAACGGTGATGTGGTTATTCACTCACTCATTCCGTAAATTCCAGTACTGAGCCTCAGCCATTTTAGGCTATGAGAATGGATGCTCTGTTGTCATAAAGCTGAGTCCTCTTAAACATAGTATGAATTCATTGCCTCTTGATTTGTGTGTATGGGCATCCAGATGAGTTTGTTACGGAGATTAAACTGAGACTAAACTGCCAGCTCGCCAGCTTTGCATTGAAGAAGTAATTGTTCGAGAATTCAGAGACAGCAAGCGTGTGTTTTGACAGTTCTACACTGTAAAAAGTGGACTTAAAATAAATTAAATGAATCTGTCACACCTAATATTTTAGCATTGAATAGTAACCTTCTGTTACCTGGTTTATTTACATTTAATTTAAATATTTTTTGAAGTTTAGCCCGTGATCACTTTTTACAGTGTAGTATATGACTGGTAGAGAAGAATGCAAATGATGGTGAAGATCAAAGGTCAGAAACACAAGAAATAATCCATCAAAAATGCCTAATTGGAGAGACAGGTTGAGCTCTGTTGATAAGAATTATTAAAAACTAAATGTGTTACTGCTGCATTGCATGAAATGTATTTTTTCAGTCTGGTTTGCTTCAACATGTTTTACCCAAGTACCATTTCTAACTTGAACTAATTTAGTTGAGAGTGCAACATGAGTGCTATATACGTGCACAGAGAACATATTTGGCCTTTACCTGGGCTGGCCTGCTCCTGTGAGGCCTTCCGCAGGATCTCATTCTGTTTTGCACTGAGGGACTGCAGCCTGCCCAGCTCCTCCGTCAGCTCTGTGTAGGCCAGCGCCAGGTTCACCCTGAATTCAGAAAGGACCACAGGTCAGCTGTACCATCATTTTCTGCAGTATGTAGCTCTTCATAGACGCCAGTCAGCAGGAAATAAACTCACCAAATGACCTACAAAGTCACAGGTTAAAGATCCACTTACAACTGTGTAGCTCAACTGGACTGTCCCTAAATGAACATGTTACCATTAATCATTAAATTGAATTGCAAATAAAAAGCAAAAAGTCATGTGACATTTTAAACAACATGTGGTGTATATGGATCTTTCAGACATCATTTTAAAAAAATGCCACAACTTGCCCTCATATTACAAACAGTGATGGCTAGTGTGGACGTATTTTATCAGCATTTGTTACTATTGTCAAGTCCCGGTCATTGCGATCCCGTTGCCACTAGAGGCCGCCACCTTCAGGTCCTCAGTTGCCTAGTATTTACATTTATGGGACTTAGCAGACGCCCTCACCCCGTGTCTAGTTCAGGGACACAATGGAAGTGTGATTGAACCTGTGACCTTGTGGCCTTTCATCAGCCAGAGTGTTGTCCACTAGGCCACTACCAGCCCTAGCAGCGGCGCTTCAACACTTCTTATGTACAGCTCACCAGCTGCATTTCCTCTCCAGTAATACTTTTCTTGTTCTTCCATTTATATGTGTGTGATCACGTTCATTTACGACCTGATATGAACTGTACAGAGAATCTTGAAATTCCGTGCTCTGGTTTGCTTGTTGTTTCACGGCTCGTGCAGCATGCTGAATCCTTTTGAAATTCTGAACAGATGATTATGAACTATGATCAGTATGATCAGTAAGAGAAACATGGAAAAACCAGGAAGCTAATACCAGAGCACCTCAGTGATCGGTGATGAATACAACTTGCTCTCAAATGGCAGTAAATGGTCTATTTCGAGAAAAGTGAGGCAGCTTCACCATGGCAACGTGCAGCATGCTTCATGGTGGGCACAACTCGAATGCTTCAGTGGTGTTTTCCACCACGGCTCTGCAAACACACATCGAACTCAGGACAGCTGCCAGACGGAACTCGAAATATTTCAACCTTAAAGGGAGAATCAGTGCTGGTTTTATGGCTTAGTCGTAATATGAAATCATAATGGGCGACGTGACCGATATCAGAAAGCTTGATTTAAAAACACTACCGATGGAAAATGAGCGACTGCGTGGCAGAGGAATGGGAGCAGATAAAATCTGGAGCTTTCTCTTATCTGATGACAGCAGACCAACTTCACAAAAAATGTGTGTGTTTTTATTTTAAACAGACTCATTTGGAAGCTGAGAGATGGTGACAGATAACACCTGCAGCTTGCTGACAGAAAAAAATACCCTCGCTGGGGGAAAGTTGTCATCTCAACACGTCAAATTAGCAGAAGTCGTGCAGGGTAATTATGGCATGAGCAGTCTTATCCAGGTTCGGCTGCGTTTTCTGATATAAAAAAAAGAGAACATGGCGAAGCTTCTCCATGACAGGGGCCGCGGTGCCATAGCGAGCCGCCAGGGTGCCACTGAGGGCTCCCCGGGCGCCTGTCATGGTGCCCACTGCTCACTACAGAGGACACGTTGTGTGCTGCCACTTTCAGAGGCTGACGCTGCACCGGTGCATCGCTGGTTGAACACCAGGCTAACGGCTCATTTTCTGCTTTCAAGATGTGTGAAAAAAACAAGCTCTCCTTGGCATCATCCAGCAGAGGAGCAGCGATGTCCGCTAAGGCCAGCAGAGCGGCGCCGAGGTGGAAAAGACCCACCGAGAGGCCAGGCGGCATTCGCCAACATGTTCTCGCAGCGGCCACTCAATAATAAATACCCAGCAGAACTCAACTTGCACTAAATTAATCGTATATGAAATGATAAGGCACAGTTTATTATGGATCCCCCATCGTAGGTCAGAGGTCAGAGGCGCTACTCACTGGACACCGAGCCACCGACGCATCCGCTTCATGACCGAGGTTCCTGCCACTCGGGTAATCAGATCTCATTTCAGGGGAGAGGAGTGCAGCTCAATACGGAGCTAAAGTCAGACTGGTCTCTGTACGGGGCCAGCAGGAGAGGTGCTAGTGTGTGTGTGTGTGTGTGTGTGTGTGTGAGAGAGACACTCTTCCTTTTCACACCTGGAAGAGGCTTTTTATATCACTCAAATGTTTACTTTGTGTGTGTTCATGAAGTCTAGAAGTGCCACGAAGTGCCACGCAGAGCGTAAATATTTCCGTCCATAAATGTGCATGTATGTGTGTGTGTTTTCAGCCCACAGGCCTACACACACACAGTCATACATGCACATATATTCTCTAACATCTCAGCAAAGGTCAGCTACAGCTCACCGGTTACTCCCACACTCACACACACACTATACCTCCTACACAATGCAGACAATGGGGACACGTCGCTGCGGCCGTCCAACTGTCTTTCAAACATTTGCTTTTCATTACACAAACACACACACACACACACACACACACACTGAGGTATCTGCAGTACGTCGACATATTTGTTGCTAATTTCATAATTGCGCAAAACTTAAATTTAACCAAAAAATGTTTATAAATAAAGGGGCATTTATGTCAACTTTTATGATCAAAATAAATATCAACATTTCTGAAAGTGTGTGTGTGTGTGTGTGTGCCTAGAACTAGAATTACTTGGTTTGTGGGGACACAGATTACTCACTGGGTTAGGAATGACCCGCAGTACATACCTCATGAAGAAAATACCTGAATTAGCATTTTTAAACTAAAAAGGCAGAACATTTTAAGGTCTTGAGGTTAAGGTTGTGGTCAGCTGTATATGATTATATGGTTTTTAAGATTAAAATAATATTATGGTTTTTATGAATATGATTTTTTTCATACGTGTAGTAATATGAGTTACACATCATTGATTTCCAAATATAATATGATCAACAAATTACCAGATGGTGGGTTTTGCCATTTGCCAGCAAATGTTTATGATTACAGACTATGATTCTATTCTACAGTTTATTTGCAAAAGGAAACAAAACTACTTTACTCAGTAAATGTAAATTGTAATAAAATTCACTACAAAGATAACCAAAAACATATCCCTGACATAGATGATAATACGGTGGAAATGTTATGTAATGGTGAACAAGTAAAGAGTTAGCAAAACGCAAGGTTGAAGTTGAACACAAGGATAAAATATATTAATAATAACAATAATAATAATAAATGCATGTCTATTAATATCATGTCTATTAATATCAAAGTACATAACTCCACATGTATTCATTCATGTGTATGTGTGTGTGTGTGTGTGTGTGTGTGTGGATATACATATATGCGCCACCTGCTCATTTCTGCTGCAACTTTTGTGAAATCATTTCAATAAACAGAAAAATTAGTCAAAAAAAAAAAAAGAAATGAAAAGGCAACTTTCCAAAGTTCAAACAAGAAGCAGAGAGCCAGCTCAAATGTTCTACCACCAACCCTCAGGCGAGAGTTGACGATGTCGGCAGCACTTTCCACCCTGAATTTGCCTCGTTTATATTAAATGCTGCACTTACAAGAACTGCCAGTCTGAAATCTGACAGGAAACTGACAAGAGGGAGGGGGACACGATGAAAGGGGCTGAGCGCTGGAAACTGGAGAACACTCCCTATCAGGTCCCTCAGTAGTACAGACCCGTGTGTGTGTGTGTGTGTGTGTGTGTGTGTGTGTGTGTGTGTGTGTGAGTGATGTTTTCTGTTTGCGTGGTTTTTGTAGTCATCAGCCACTACTGGTGTGGGGGAGGAGATAGGATTAGACTGATGGGGTTTTAGGTTAAAGTTGATTGTGTGTGTGTGTGTGTGTGTGTGTGTGTGTGTGTGTGTGTGTATGGAGGACTGGACCCTAACCAGCTCATAGGTCACACTGCCCTCTGTTGGCAGGCTAAGCAAATTTTTTTTCACATTTTACAAGAAGCCTCGGGAGATGTAACTATTACTGGTGTGTGTGTGTGTGTGTGTGTGCATGTGTGTGTGTAGAGCTATTTAAATTGCTATATTTTAAGGACAAGTGAAAAAATATAATGACAAGTAATAAACTGACACAGACACTGCAATTAACTGCAAATGAAAATATTCGAATTAAATGTAAAATTACACATATTATACAATGAACAGACTAGATAAACAGACTAGAGATTAAACATCTCAGTTTTGTCAGTGTTCTAATGTTTCTAGTATAACATTGTAATAACCTTGTTAACATTTTTATTACCTTTTATGTCGGTTTTTATAAGCATCTTTGATCTGTCTAACATGAGAGACGGAATGAAGATGAAAGTTCTGGTGCCGTCATATCACGTTTTCTCTGTGATGATGCTGCGGCGCTTCCGGAGACCCTGACATTACCACAGCCCAAAGCCACCCTGCTGCTGGCGGCAATATAAAAGGGGCGAGGGCCCGCCCATCACAGCACGGAGCCGGCGTCCGGCAGAGAGAGAGCCTCCCGATGGGACAGATCCGCGGGTTCTCGCCTCTAACAAGCTAAGGCGAACTCATTATATCAGCACTTACTGCTCGTCTCCCACTTTCTTGATCCACTCCACATCGCAATGACCGCAGGGGCGGCCCATGTCCTGCAGAGGGAGAGAGGCAGAGGGACTCGTCGCTATTAGGTTCATGATGGTCTTCTGTAGTAAAACGATACCTTGACATTACAAGGTTCTAATGAGTTCTGCTTATTATTTAATGACGTGTTCCATCGCGTGAACTGTGTGATATTCAGTCGTGTGTGTGTCTTCGTGGAGACGGAGGGCGAGGGATGTGTAGAAGGTGCACGGACCTGCTCTCTCTGGTTGTCCTGCAGCTGCCGGAGCTCCTCCTGCAGCCTGTCGCACTCCGCCTTCAGCTCCTCCTCCCTTTGACATGCCGCCTGCGCCTCGTGCCGCGCCCCCTCCAGCTCCGCCTCCAAACGCTGCAGTTTCAGGTCAGACAGAGCATCCAGGCTGCAGGAGCTCTGCAGGGTCAGTGGGGAGCACTCCAGCACTGTTGGGAGCACAGTCAGCATTACTACACACACACACACACACACACACACCTGGTACCAACTCAACCAATAGGTGAAAACACTGCCTAATTCTCCACAAATTCAATCTACAAAAAAAGTTCCTCAGTGTTCATCTAGAGGAGAACCTCTCCTAGACTCTCAACACCAGCTCAACAGCCCATCTCCCACCACCCATCCTCTCCACCTTCTATAGAGGAACCATTGAGAGCATTCTGACCAGCTGCAACACTGTCTGGTTTGGGAACTGCACCATATTGGACCGCAAGACCCTACAGCAGATAGTGAGAAGATCATTGGAGACTCACTGTTGACATGACACGAAATATGACATTTGTTATAATTGACCGAATTTGATCATGTACAATTTCAATGTCACTACAAACTGAAGTACAGCCCTGCTGTGCAGTAAAATGTCTCCTGCAATGTGTACATCTGTGGACCACTGCCTCAGACACCACACCCATCATCCACAGCCCCACCCGACAACCACCAACAGCAGCCCAGTCCTTCCAATGCGTGGCCACAAGTTGTGTATTGTGGGTCAGAGTGAGCTTAGCAGAGAGGGTGTGCCCAGTGAAAAATATGAATTAGTATTACTTTAATTTTTTTATTGATCAATATTCAAAGAGTTTCAGTAGAAGTGGTCAGATTCTTGCACAGTATGGAACATCTGCTAGTGATGCTTCACAACCTTCTTTCTCCCTGTTATATAAGCCTTGTGTCTAAAATATTCATTGGCCAAGGACCAAGAAAGCAGCAAAACTGTTTTTTTCAGGGTGCAGAAATGGATAAAACAGTTCTAATAGTCCAATTTCATGCGCTGATAATCACATCTGACCCATTTTAAACAAAAAGCATGAACTAAGCACACCAAGACGAATAAACTCATGCATCTACATCTTTGTGCTAATTTACTCACTCATACACACCCACACACACAGCATTTAGAGTTTCAGTATGTACATATTGTTTTTGATGTTGTCATTTTTTTGTGTCACCATATACCTGTGCAATCACTAAAATATTCTTCTTTCATTCGGACGTTTGTGCATCAGAAAATGTTCCGATTGAGCAAATTTTATATTGATGACTTCACACTTCGGCTATAAAGACCATTCTTGGACATTTAATGGTGCTGACATATTCAGCGATGTAAATTTTGGCTTTTGAGGCACGGACTAAGGATTTTGAAGAGGTTACCAGCTGAAATGTTGAGAAATGGCCCACAGCTACTGAGAACTTGTGTAAAGCGCCCATGCTGCACTGCGGGCCACACTCGAGTAGAGACGGTGGACCTGCGATTTCTCATCGTCCTGCCAAGTGAGAAGCGATATGCTGTGAGTCAGCATGCAGCATTAATCACTCGCCTCCTCGCAAACCACTTCCATACTGCAGCGGGGTCGGGGGTCAAAGGGTCATGGGCTCGCCACAGCAAGAGAAAAGCAGCATTTTTCGAAGGGATGTATCGCTCAGCTCTCCTGTGGAAAGGCGTGGGAGGTGCGCTAGCAGCTAAACATGGAAGGTCAGCTAGCAGAAAGATAGTGAGATAAGTAAATAAAAGAGCCTGAGGAATTACATAGTGATAGATAGACAGAAGTACGCTCTGGATGGGTCGGATTGACTGATGTTTCTCATCCGATGTGGGTAGTAGTGGGTGGTAGTAGCCTAGTGGGTAACACACTCGCCTATGAACCAGAAGACCCAGGTTCAAATCCCACTTACCAACATTGTGTCCCTGAGCAAGACACTTAACCCTGAGTGTCTCCAGGGGGGGGCTGTCCCTGTAAATACTGATTGTAAGTCGCTCTGGATAAGGGCGTCTGATAAATGCCATAAATGTAAATGTAATCTGATGTGAGATTTATAACTCATTTACAGCCATGTGAGGTGGGGTGTGAAGTTCTGAGGAACATTTCGGCTACCTTTTTTAGAAGCGATTGCATGAATCGCTTCTAATATAAAAGGCTGCAGGCTGATATAAAAGAAGGAACGGGGGAGGAGGGGGTTGCTGATTTCAGAGAGATGAGGAGCTGAACTCACCATGAGAGTAATAAACAAGCAGAAACTTCACTGAACTCTCAGTGTCTCTAAAGAACAGAGCTGGTGCAACGTGCAGTGGAAATATCGTGATTTATATCACAGTGCGTTCTGATTGGCTGAGAGGACTCCAATAACGTCGCTCCTTCCCATGTCTGCAGCAGTATCTCATGGAATCTCAACAGACTCAGTTTTACTACTCCGATTATATCACAGTTCAATTTGATCATTGAATATTTTATGAAATTAATATCATTAGCTGCTGTTATAGAATCATTAATAAATCATCAAATTCTCTTCTGAAGAAATTATCTTTGAAAAAGAACTTATGTAAGTCAACATATACTAGCATATATTAAGAAAAAATATTGGAAAATACAACAAATAAAATTTAGAAAGATTATCAGGGCTCTCAGTTTTTTGACTCTCAGTCTATAGAAACCGAATGAGAATTGCTGGTGTCTTCTCCTTGTAAGTCGCTTTGGATAAAAGTGCTGAAAATGGCGTGTCTCTGTGCTAGATTCCACGGTTTGTGAGGGGTCCCAACTCACGGTGGGTGTCCTGGGGGGCGTGCAGCTGCAGGTACTGCATGCCTTTACTGTGCAGGTGGGAGTTGAGCTTATGCAGCGAGTTCTCCCGCTGCCTCAGGGCCGTCTCCAGAGCGTGGATTCGCTCCATGTGCTTCTCCACCAGAGACGTCTAAAAGAGGGAAATGCGCAGAGAGAGAGAGAGCGAGACTGGATTTTACCTGTTGTATTGAAAGTGAGAGTGATTATTAATATTGTCATTGTGAGACACTGCAGCACAGCACACGGTGACACAGTGAAACGTGTCCTCTGTATTTAACCGTCACCGGGGAGCAGTGTGTGGGGACGGGACCTTCATCAAGGGGACCTCAGAGGCACCTCGGCGGCTTGGGATTCGAACCCGCAACCTTCCGGTAATGAGACCGCTACCTTACACGCTGGGCCACCAGGGCTACAGTCTAATAAACCCTTGAAAAGACACACGTACACAAAGGGCTTTGACACAGGGAAGTGTTGTCATTTGCACCTGAGCCAGTGTGGACACCTGAGGAACAGGGACTACGTTCTCGGCACATGAAATACTGCTGGGCATTTCACCAGTTTGTGTGTCGTTCGAGGTCCTACGTCTCACCATTTTGTCCAGGTCCCTCTGAAGGTTGCTCTTCTCCATGTGGATCTTCTCAAAGGCCTGGATAACATCTTCCAGCTGCTCCTCACGCTCCTTACTCTTCTGAAGCTGAGGAGATTCACAATAAGGAGCGACAGAATCTTTTAAGCCGAGTTCTGTACTCTGCATTTTGAAAAATGAAAGCTGCATGATGGCACTGTCTGCAACAACTGGACTGAAATAAAGGTCAAACAACCCGAAACTACCACAAAATTCGATCTAGGAAACTACGCTTGTTCTTTATTACTTTATTCCTCTCGTAAAACAAAAAAAGTGCCAACAATTTATACAATGAAAAATGTCATCTTATTTTACCCATTATAGTCACATTATGTCCTGTTTTACACATGATGTATCAGATATTTACATTTACAGCATTTACCAGACGCCCTTATCCAGAGCGACTTACAGTCAGTAGTTACAGGGACAGTCTCCCCCTGGAGACACTCAGGGTTAAGTGTCCTGCTCAGGGACACAATGGTAGTAAGTGGGGTTTGAACCTGGGACTTCTGGTTCATAGACAAGTGTGTTACCCGCTAGGCTACTACCATCCTAGAGATGAACTATTTATGGAACATAAATGAAAGATTTCTGAGAAAGTGCGATCTCATCGTGGTAAACGGAAGACCATTCATTTGGTGTGAATCTATCTGCCGCTGCTGAAGAGCCGGAAACGCAGCACGGTGAAGTGCTGGTTCCTCTCAGTGAGCTCTTTTTTGATGAAGAGAAGTGGTCCTGACATGATGAAAGAGAAGAGAGGATGTTTTCTTCGTTACACGTCCCTCCTGTTACACGTCCTGCACTGTTACTGGTCTGGTACAGTTTTTTCTCCATTAAATGTTCAGCATTGATAACAAAGCCCATAATGCTGATCCACGGGATTTTACCCGGTACCCCCCGGCAGCGAAGCTCGAGGGCAAAAGCCTATTTCATCCTGCTGAACTGGTCCGTTTCGAACCCGCGTGAGTGTTAAAGGTCTGAGCAGAGGACAGAGAGACAGAGACAAGGACACCGAGCTACATGAGGGGGCGGGGGATGACAGGGACGCTCCGTGTCTATGGAAACGGAGGAGAGTCGTCAGTAATTAACGAGCTGCTCAGGGTTGCCTGCATTTTAAAGGGTGTGTGTGTGTGTGTGTGTGTGTGTGTGTGTGTGTTTCACCTCGTGCGTGAGTATGTTAACTCTTTGCTGCAGATTGCCGTTTTCCGACTGAAGAAGCGCCGTCTCTTTGGACTCGAAGGAGCAGTACGACTTCCTGTCGTCCCCGAACTCACTGATCATGGGGAACTGAAGGGACAGATGGACAAACACACACTTCAGTCATCACCTTCATAACAGAAGAGGCAGATTTGGAGCCGCGAGCGCTGAAAGTTCCTGACAAATTAAGAACGATTACATCACAGACTTCGGGATTTTATAACTAAATAACAGAAGCGTCACATGGGATGACAGGGAAGGCTGAACAGAGGCGTTTTGATGAAGTATTTATGAGACGGCCTAAATATTTATAACCGCAGCAGCCAGATTAACCAAACTTCTTCCAACTCCGTTCCCACACGGGCCGCAACATCCTCTCTGCTTTCTCACTCCCATTCAACTCAGTTCATCTCGGTACCAAGTAGAGGGACGTCTGTCAAAGGGGGTTGAGATGCCGGATCGAATGGGAAGCCCATGAGGCCACAGTGACTACAGTTACATTACAAGCTGTTACAATAATGGCTAATGGCATTATATTAAAACCTAAAATGTTCATATTAAGAAACCTTCACCCATTAATAAACATGTATAATCATAAACAACATGGACACGGATAAACGTTCAGGCTGATATTGATATTTTGGGAATAATTTGAGAAAGTTAACCAATTTCTTTCATTTAAATGCAGTTAACTAAATTAATTTGTATTGCATTAATTGCATCTGCATTTTGTCCATTTTTTTCCTAGTCTGGTATTTGTCCTCTCTGTGCATTAACATTAATGAAGTCATTCTCAATGGTCCATTAAAATGGCATCAAACTGTCTTGAGTTCCTCTGCATGTCACTTTAAAAGCTTCCATGCCGGTTTTTGGTACAGCGTGGAGCTCTGGCCAGAGCCGTTCCAGACGGTAGGCGTGGCGGCGGATGTGATGAATGATACCTTGATCTCATACACTTTCAGCTTCCTCTTTATGCTGCTGTTCTCCCTCTCCAGTCCGGCCAAACGGCCCTTGATGTCCTGGTAGGCGGAAATTAAGGCGAAGTGGGAGGCGGAGTAAAGGTCCTCGGGGGAGGGCGGTCCTCTCCAACCCACCCCGCAGCCATCGTCCCTCAGGCCACCCCCATCTCCGCCCAGCAGCCCCAGCTCTCCTTCGAACAGCGACTCCATCATTCACTTCCTTAATCTGCAGATGGACATGAGAGACAGAGAGAGAGAGAGACAGTCTACAGTGTACATCCAAAGGAGAATCGTTCATTTATTCATCTTTAAAATGGTCAAAAGATATCATATTAATCAACAAAATATCACATACTGTAGCATCAAACACATAGTTATACCCTTTTACGTTTCTGTCTACCAATAATAGTAAAACGTTCACTTATGAGAAATTCTTTTTTTCCACGGACTTGGACTTATGTCGGACATATTCACTCTGTATTCACCCTGTTTTCAGGAACAACGAGCCATATCTGGCAAATATGATTTCCCCTCCGTGACTTACACAGATGTCAGCAACAGAAAGGCACTAATCCTTTAAATGGGTTTCACACGTTAAACACACACACACAGCATCCATATTTCCATATTTCACACAGAGAATGGAATCAAAGGTCATAACAGGTCCTACACGTGGCAGAAGGCACCACAGAATTTTCATATTTGCATGTTCAACAATCTGAAAACAGGCCGAATAGACTCACTCGCTCGCCCATTCACTCGTACACTCACACCTACGGTGAATTTAGAGTCGCCATCGTACCTGGGCTACGTGCAGGAGGAAACTGGAGGACCCGGAGGTGAGTAGTAACACACCAGAAGCCCCACTTGCTACCATCGTGTCCCTGAGCAAGACACTTAACCCCATGACCAGTTGGGTCATGTTAGCAGGAGGGTCAGGGTTCATTCATTGTTATTAATTCTGGGGCGGTGGTGGCCTAGCAGGTAGGAAGCGGACCAGTAATCACCCAAGGTTGTGGGTTTGAATCCCGAGCCGCCAAGGTGCCACTGAGGTGACATCCTTTTATTGCTGCTAAAAAATGTGAGACAAGTTGCCAAAATAATGAAAACGGGAACAGGGCTGGTATGTATCCCTGCTTAAATAAATTTTCCAGAAGCCGGGAGGTAGTGACACTTGTGGTTTCTGCTTCGCTCCTTTTCTTTATATTTGCACGGTTGGCTTAAAAAATGCTACTTTCTTGTGAGTTCTATCATGTGCTTGTTTATGTGTGTGTATGTATTTGTACGGGTGCATGTGTGTGTGTGTGTGTGTGTGTGTGTGTGTGTGTGTGTGTGTGGCCCAACCATCAGTTTCTCCATCTGATGCAGTGTGGAGGTGTGAGGAGACCTCAGCATGTGAGTCAGCACCATTCGCTCAGCTATTTTCATCCTCTTACATACATACCGCGTTTAAAACAGCAGACAAACACGAAACCTTCTCTCCCGCCCACATGCAGATACGCCAAGATGGACGCCTCAACCGGGCGAAGTGTGTTGGGATGTAGCGCTCATGGGTCTGAACATCATGCTGGCCCATCCACCACTCTTCCTAATGGATCTGAGGCTTTAAGCTTCAGCACAACCGGAGCATGAAGGTGCTGCTCAAGTCCATGTTCAAGTGCCGGGATTTAGAGGAAAAGAGCTGTAGTGAAAGTGCAGGTAGGAGCGAAGGGGGCCTAGCGTTTAGGAAGCGGCCCCGTAATCAGAAGGTTCGAATCCCGATCTGCCAATGTGCCACTGAGGTCCCCTTGATGAAGGTCCCATCCCCACACACTGGGGACGCCTGGGTGCCTGTCATGGTGCCCACTGCTCACCAAGGGTGATGGTTAAATGCAGAGGACACGTTTCACCGTGTGCTGTGCTGTAGTGTCTTGCAATGACAATCACTTCACTTTTCACGCGGGGATAAATAAAGTTTTTCTGATTCTGATAAGCCACTGTTCACTTTTTACCGTGTACGGATGCACTGAAAAAAGTAAACCGTTGCTGTTTAATGTGGTTGTCCTGGGTTTTTTCAGCGCAGCTCTGGTCCAGGTCATCCTGCACATTTTTGGATTTTGCCACTTGTTACCACCAGCTCAGTTGCTGCCGTTTATATTCAAATATGATTAAAATGGATGTTTAAGTGTTAAATTGTAAACTAAACCTTTCAGCCTTGTACCAGTGATGATCGCACAGGTCTGAGGATCTTTTCACCCCTCTTCACCCCTCTGCTTCTTTACTGTGTTTTTATCGCAGCTTTAACGCATTGCACTGCCTTTGATCCGCTTCTGAAAGCCATACTGAAAGTAAGACACCTTGCTGGCACACTCGTGCACAATGGGTGTTCAGCACAACCCTTTTTTCCATACAAATTGTGTGGTGTGAGTCTGTTTGGCCGGACACAGCACAGCTCTGCATTTCCATATCACACAGGCCGCCTTCGTGAGGTGTATGTATTAAACAGACGACATGCTAATGTCAGATCGACGAGAAACAAATAGGCAGGCAATACACTGTCAGTACATTCAGAACGTTTTCCTTGTGAGGTGGATGTGATGTTCAGTACCAAGCAGGAGAGGACCTACCAGACCCCTGTCATCAACAGGAGCCCAGTGTAGAGAGTGGACAGCTTCAGATACCTTGGTGTCTACCTGATACCTGTCATGGTCCTGTCACATCAACACCGTGGTGAAAAAGGCCCGGCAGCGTCTCTACCACCTTAGACACCTGAGAGACTTCAGACTGCCCTCCAAGGTGCTCAGAAACTTCTACTCCTGCACCTTAGAGAGCATCCTGATGGGAAACATCTCAACCTGGTTCAGAAACAGCACCATGCAGGACAGGCGAGGCCTACAGAGGGTGGTTCCATCAGCTGAACGCATCATCTGCACCAAGCTCCCTGACCTTCAATCCATCTACAGCAAGCGGTGCTGGACCAGGACCAGGAAGATAGTGAAGGACCTCAGCCACCCCAACAATGGACTCTTCTCTCTGCTGCGAAGTCCAACACAGAGAGCATGAGGAGAAGCTTCTTCCCACAGGCCATGCAAGCTATCAACAATGACAACACGTCGTAGAACTCCATTACACTCCAGCACTTTCACCTCAACCACTCTGGACTCTTTGCACAAACTCACTTTGCACAAAATCACTTTGCACAAAATCTCTGCTCTTTTTACTCTTTGCACAAAATCTTGCAAAGTCCGCACCCACAGTCTAGTGCTCAGCTTGTGTAGCACCAAGCGCTTCTATAGAAGCCATCATGTCATGATCCGGACTTTTCACGGGCTTCTTGTGTTCCTGATTGTCCTGATTGTTTCCAGCTGTTTATGGTTATAAATGCATTCTAGCTTTGTCCTGACTTTGCTTGGTCATTTGTCTTTTACTTACGTCTGCGTCCTTCTTCCCTGCCTTGCATGTGTCCACGTAGACAGAGGACGTTGAGTAATTTCCTTCCAAAATGCTGTGAGTGTTTGATTGGGTGTCTTTGGATGCAGAGGGATGGAATTGTCCAGGAGGGAACATAATACGCCCTGTGCAATATTCATACATGTCCACTCACATTTGTTTTATTCCACCTTTCATGTTATTCTCATTAGTTTATCGCACATTACTCTGCACCGTTTGAGTTCTATTTGTAAAATTGTGCTACTTTTACAATCTTTTCACTTGATAGTCGATTCCATTCTGCACCTCTCTCATACGTTATGATGAAAATCAGTGGAGAAGTAGATGTTCTGTGCTCCGCTTCACTTTGCCCTGAGTTCAGCCCAATCTTCAGTTGAACTCGACTCAATCTTCCTTATCTGCACGGGCCATGGGCTGGTGTGCAACCACAAACGCACACACATAAAGCAGATGTTCCACTTAACTGCTTCATTAGAGCCTCTTCCACCGGGAACGGTTCTTTACCTGGGGGTCAGAACGCACACCTACACAGAGAATAAACGGCTTTATTAGAACCCTTACCACTGGGAATCATTCACACACACACACACACACACACACACACGCTGTTTACATTTACACTCGGCCTGCCTGCAGCAGAGATTCTTCGCCGGTGGAACAGGAGTGTGGGGGAGAAAATATCATCAGCAGGGTGAGCAGCTCCTCTCCCAGTCTGGAGCTAATGTACCATAGAAATGAGGATTATGAGACACCGAGGCAGCCATTTAAAATCAAGATACATGTGCACTACTCGTCCTTTATGTTTGAGTAGACAGAAACATAAAAAAAACTAAACAAAATCAGAGGCATTCGATCTCCTCCAACTGTCCCTCTGTCTCCTCTAACTGTCCCCACCCCTGTGTTCTGGAATGAAAAGTTGACTGTTGAAAATTTGAGTTATGATGTAACATTATTTTTCATCGGGGAAGACAAGTGCGAGAACTGTGTTCACAGATGAGCTGCATAAATCAGATTTCACTCCGCAGTGAAAAACTCACGTCCTCCTTCATTTCTCTCCCAGTTGAATCCAGACAAGCTGCCAGTTGGTTCCCTGGAACTCAGAGGGCAGTGATGCTGCAGGTGGGTGTCATGAGAGAGAAACGCGGCGAGATGCCTGCCGAGGGTTCGAGCACGGACATTACTAATGCACCCCTGTTTATGCAATGCAGCGCTGGTTAACCGCCTGTTTGTGAGATCCTCCAGAACCCGCCTCCCTTCCCTCTCACTGAACAGTGAGAACAACTCGAACTATACGTGGTCTTCAGGTAAGGAATGATGATGGAGTGTCTGAAGAACAGATCACGCTTGCAATTTGCATGACAATGAGCAGTCGGGGTGAATATATACACTCACACATATATGTCTGTTGTCACGACATCCACCGGGCACCCACCCACACTACCGCTCTGGCAGCACGACGGACGGATAGTTCAGCACCACTTGCTCCGCCTCTTCTGGCAGCGACTTTCAGGCCTTGTCAGCCCCAATCCCGGCGTGGTAAAGAAACAGAAGAACTGGGAGCACAGACACCACCTGCACCACCACTCATGGGGAACAAAACCGGGAGCGACCTTCCCACCCCGCGTATTTGGCTATGGGGTTGACTGCCCTGGCACATTATACACATCTGTCTATATAAGACCTTACAGCTCACTGCTCAATACAATGCAGTCCCGACAGTGAAGCACGGTGGTGGCGGCATCATGCTGTGGGGGTGTTTTGCAGCTGCAAGAACAGGACAACTGATTGCAAACAAGGGACAGATGAATGCGACCAAGTACAGGGATATCCTGGACTAAAACGTTCCGAGGACTCCAGACTGGGTCGAAGGATTACCTTCCAAGATAATGACCATAAGCACACAGCTAAAATAAAAAAGGAACTTTTTTTACTGGCACCGAGGTGCCACTGAGCGAAGCACCGTCCCCACACGCTGCTCCCCGGGCGCCTGTCATGGTGCCCACTGCTCACTCAGGGTGATGGTTAAATACAGAGGACACATTTAACTGTGTGCACCGTGTGCTGTGCATCACAAGTGACAATCACTTCACTTCACATGTATGGAATAAATGGTTTTATTAAAGTAACGAGTCGAAGGTGCCCAATGTAGTGAAGTAAGTAAGTAGAGTTTCTAATTCTCAAATGTACTCAAGCAAAAGTAAAAAGTATGGCGATATAAACAAGGACATTATTATCAAAAAGTTACTCAAGTAAACGTAACAGAGTAAAAGTAACTGGTAAATGTAATGTAAATGTGGTTACTACCCACTTCTTATTTCTCCTTCTGCATGCAGGATTCTGCAACCTTATTTCCTGTACGGATAAAGTGTGTAACTTTGCCCGGCTGGTGATTTCATTTTGGATTTTTGCTAACATAATTCTGGGTTAGTTTATAATGTGTTGCACATCCCATGTGACTCACGTCAGGGCCGCCCTGCACGTGCTGCCGTAATTGCATAACAAAGCCGTATTCTGATAATGTGCCGTGAGTCACAGCCTTGTCCATTTGCCCACCATTTTCTCCAGGAACATCTACACCCGCACAGCCTACACGCATCTGCACGCGAACGCTTAACGTTCTGAACGAGGTCTGTCTTCTTGAGTGAATTCTGCACCCTCTAGCACAGAATCATGGGAAATGATTGCACTGTTTTGTCTGCTTCTTTGTATTTATGTGTGTGTGTTTGATGGAGTGTTCCATTACTCAAATGAAAAGTCCAGCATGTCCTTGGCAAGGACGTTAACGCTGTCAGACACACACACAGCCTCTTCAATCCTTTCAAACGTGTGAAGGAAGAATGCAATTAGCAGAGGGTGAAGACGGAAAAATACATTTATGCAACTTTTAGAATCCAGAAAAATGTTCCATGTAAAGAATAGTCAGAAATGACATTCACCTGCTGCTGGTCTTCACATCTTCATTCCATCATTTCAGGCTCAGTGAGTCAGTGAAATAAAAGATTTGTATAACTGATTATGTTTGATTGTGGGAGACAATACTGAATTTTTGCTGCTGAAAGGGGTGTGGAGGGTGTGTAGATATGAAGCCGGAGGGAGAGAAAGAAATGAGAGAGAGAGAGCTGGTGAGGACAGAGACAACATCTAAAATCCAACCACACACACACACACACTTTGCTTTGTGGGGTGCATTTTTTGTGTTTGTCTAATGTCTGTTTGCATCTGTTTAATGGTATAAATGTGTTTTGCTGTGTCATCTGTCTGGTCATTAATGTTTTATCACTGGATGTCCCTGTTTCGCCATTTCTGTGCTTTGCGCTTGTTTGCGTTCTTCCTTTCCTGCCCTGCACCGATCCCTGACATCAACTGGGATCAACGTTTGGTAAAATGATCACACTGAAACCGAACAAAGCCAACATGCCACAAGCGTGTGACAAGTGATCAGTGTCTGTCATGGTCAGAATTTCCCGGCGCTCATCCAGCTTGTGTCTCACGATGAGACGTGTGGGCTGAGGTGCCGTCTCCTCTCATGAAAAATTCACCAACAAAAAGTAATATAGTGACTGTCCAAAACACACACACACACACTGCTTTTATATACACACAGTTCAGTGTAGTCATGTAGTCATGTTCAAGAAGTAGTTCTAGCACGTTGTGTACATTTTGGTTCTTTTTGTACCAGTGTGGGTGTGATAGAGTCGTAATAGGTTTGGCTTCATCAATCATTTTAAAGGTGCTCCATCCCCCTACGAGATGATTTAACATTAATACGAGTTCCTCTATCCCGCAGTGGCTAGAAATGGCGGTCGGTGTAAAGAGTGTTTTGGTCGTTCTGCTTCACCGTTCAGAGGGCGGCAGCTCAGACGGTCGGATCTGGAATCTGTCCCCTTATGATGTCATAAGGGGAAAGGTTACCTCCCGTTTCTCATGCTTTTTCCGCTCAGAGAATTTCCCGCCCCCTCCCCTAAAACATGATCTCCACCGACCATCATGGCCTCCAAACGCGTGAAGCGTTGCAGTCGCTCGGTGATTGGATGTAAAAATGAGCACAAACGTATTATTTTTTGTTCCGTCACGCGAGACTCTGAAGAACCAGCAGGTTCATTTTATTTTTTTCAGGACACGACTTCCTGTTTTGGTTGGTGGATGGTGTTGATGACGTCATTTCCACGAATGTCCCCTCAACCCCTATAGGCCGCTCTCCTCATTAGCATTTAAAGCTACAGACGGTGAAACGGCGTGTCCTGGGGAACTTGGTGACATGCAGAAACCCAGAGTCACTTTATCTCTCAAAGCTCCTGAAGCTGTGAAGGCAGCAAAGTCTGTGCATCTCAACATTATTTCTATTGTTGTAAAAGTTATTAGTTCGTTTTGGACAAGATTTAAACATGAAAACACCTTAGTAGTTGGACCACAAAAAATTCAGGTAACAATTGCATGTGTGTCTGAAACTAATGTTGTGTTTTTGCGAGTTTGTAGAGTTTTTGAACAAATTTCCCATCCCAAGTACTGTATGATTGTCTTCTTGTGATAAGATCAAACCTGGACTAGTTGAGCACCGCGAGCAGCTCCATCTGCTCCACTTCCGAACAGTCCAGCCGTTCGGTAGATCTGTGGTCAGTCAGGCCACCAGGCCACCAGAGCGGGTATTTTAAGAACAATGAGACTGAAAATCCGCTCACGCGCTCAGCAGACGTCTCATTGGCCTTAACGGAGAGTTCGTCAGCTTTGTCCTTGTTTGTTGCTAATTGGCACCAAATGCAAGTTCCAGAAAATAGTTCCAGACTGATCCACTACATGCTGTTCACCAACAGGGTAGAAAAGTGTTTACATTTACAGCATTTACCAGACGCCCTTATCCAGAGAGACTTACAGTCAGTAGTTACAGGGACAGTCCCCCCCTGGAGACACTCAGTGTTAAGTGTCTTGCTCAGGGACACGATGGTAGTAAGTGGGGTTGGAACCTGGGTCTTCTGGTTCACAGGCGAGTGTGTTACCCACTAGGCTACTACCAGCCTGTTGATGTTGGGGAGTAATTTTTTTATAATAAAATGAACACGTAGTAAAAGTAGAAATAATAAAAAAAAGTAGAAATGATACAAACCTTTAATTTATTTAGGAAAATTCTCAAACAAGAACGTTCTAAAATAAACTGCTGTGGTTAATGCAGCTACATTCCCTTTAACGTACACTCGCATGTACGCGTGCATTGACTATATTGGCATCTTCTGCAGCAGGGGTCGTAAGTAAAGCATCAGATGAAAGATCCTTCCAGATCAGAAGGCCGCGGTGGACGTGGACGGAGACTCTCCTTATCCGGGTCTGTTCTCCTACGGAATATGATGCCACTAGAGCCCCCGCCGGGAGCGTACGAAGAGTCTTGACCTTCTTCTGCTCCATTTTACTGGGCCGCGGCCCGGCGTCCCGTAACGCTGATGCAGGAAGCACGATAACGATTCCCGTTATCTCACAACCGAGCCGGGAGCAGCCGGGTATTTTTAGGGGCACCTGGGGGATTTCTGCCCGCCCAGAGCCAAGTGCACAGCAAGCGGGTAACCTGGATTCTCCGAGCGGGGAGACGTCCAGCATCATCTCCCGCGCCCCATTTCTCCTCTCCCTGCCGAGCGATTTTCCTGCTTCGTCGCCCCTCCTCCCTCTATGTCTCATTTATGAAGTATATTACATTACGCCTCCACGCGAAGGCGTCGCGTTACAGAGCCGTTACATCACTCTCGTCTTCTCTCGCTGCTCGGCCAGGTGCTCCCCTGCAACAACGGCGTGGCGTACAACCGTAAGCGGCCAAATGCGGCTTTTGCTGCGCCCCAGAACTTCCTCTGCTGGACTACGTCAGGGACGTCTGGAGCCCGCTCCTGCTTCATCTCCAGAAACTCCGGGCCCTGTGCATGCCGCGGGGTGCAAAGGAGGCGCAAACGGGACACATCGATATCAACAATGCAGGACAGGGGGCGAGGGTTCGAGCAGCAGCGGGCGTGATTACAACCCTTCTGTACATGTGACTGGCAGCGGCAGGCTGGCCCAGGGCTGCCTTGGCGTCACAGTGAGATGTGACAGTGACGTGGCCGAGTGTCCTAGTACGTAGTGTCAGTAGATGGCGTCGCGTAACATCGCTGGACGCCATTTATTAATGTCTTGAAGAGACATGAAAAGATGCCTGAAAGAGGGAATTCTACATTGTAGGATTTCGGTGACCGACCCCACATTTAGCTTATTTTACTGCTTTTTATCCGAACCCCTCATCAAGAGAGAATAAAAAAAAAAAAAAAAAAGTGAAGCGATTGTCACATGTGATACACAGCAGCACAGCACACGATGCACACAGTGAAATTTGTCCTCTGCATTTATCCCATCACCCTGAGTGAGCAGTGGGCAGCCATGACAGGCGCCCGGGGAGCAGTGTGTGAGGACGGTGCTTTGCTCAGTGGCACCTTTGCGGATCGGGAATCGAACCTGCAACCTTCTGATTACAGGACTGCTTCCTTAACCGCTAGGCCACCACTGCCCCACCTCTGTCCCTACTGGCTGTCCCTACAGCCAGTAGGGACAGGGACTTTCCCCCTGGTGACTTTGTGGTGGTCTAAACTGGGTCAGAGCGTGGTCACGTTTAGCACAGTAATAAACCGGATTTTTATTTATTTGGTGAGCAGATCAGTCCCAGATGGATATTTAAATTATTGGGGTGAAATAGGGGTCATCTGCTGCCTTTCCTTGTTCCAACATTCGGGTTTAAACAAGACGAAAATGCAGCGTCAGGTGTCTTCTGAACGGGATTTTATCCTGGAGGACGTTCTCCCAGTGCTGAGTCTCGAGCTTTCAGAATTAGAAAACCCCATCCAGCCAAAAATGCCAACAGGCACTCAACAAAACACACACACACATACACACACAGACTGAAGCACATAAGTCAAAGCCCTGACACCAGATTGCTCTACCTTCTCAGATCCTCCAGCCTCTGCTGAGTCCTGCGGTTTGTCTCTCTACGGTCCTTTTGTCCAGCTGGTCTCAGCAAATAAAAGCCTGTTTTGTATTCTGGTGTATATTTTATTAAAAAAAATTTTATATGTTACAGTTGCATCCTATTATATTTCTTACATTTGTATACGCTTTATATGTACATGTGCAATTATGTAAGCGTGCACTAGCATGTCTTATTCTCCTGCCATAATCATGTCTTGCCTTTTCTATCAAATTTTACTCCATTTGCTCCAGAGAAATGTTATTGTTCTGTCTGGGTCAACGATAAACATTCTATGAATCTTTTCTATTTAATATTACAATAGATTATAATTATAGTAATGGGACTGTTGCATGTTACATTAGGAACATTTAACATATTAACTCTGAAATAAATTGTGTTGTGTACTATGTGCTACCCTAAAATACAAGATTATGCCGAGACCATCACATATTCCCATACATTTCAGCGTATGACATTTTTTCAGCGGTCTGTTGGTGTCCTTGTGATCAGAGGACAGAACAGCGGACTCGTATTGTCAGCCCACCCCCCGTCTGAACATGAAACAGGCCGCGTCGGTCCAGGAGGATCAAAAGAAGCACTTAACCTCTCCTCATTACAGCCCCCCATCCCAGGGACGCGCGGGACACGCGATGAATAAAAGAACGAGGAGGGACAGAGACGCCCGGCCGCGCCTTACATAAACCTGCCTTCGCGTCAGTGCTGCGCGGCGCCACCGGGGACGGAGTGGAAGAGGACTTGACTCACCTGCCGTGACTCGTGACATTGAAAAGCAGGAGAGAGAGAGAGAGAGAGAGAGAGAGTTTCTGGTTTACTGCGTTATGTCCAGTATAATCACGGAGAACACAGCTATGGCGAGCTCTGCCGAGATAAAGAGGCGAGCCCGTCCTCACCGCGTCTCAGATGGACGGCCGCCGGCCTTCAGCTCAGAAAAAGACAAACTGAGAGAACTTGGCTTGACACTTCACAGGACGTCGTCCTCTCAAAACGTCCCTCAGCCAGAGGACACGGGGCTAAACGTCGTTTAGGCTGCAACGTGGCACCGATGTTCGTTTCTCTACCAGCCATCTGTCCATACAACAAGAGGCGAAGTTTCTGCGCACGACTCCAGTTCGGTTGAAAGTCTTCCCTTTAAAGCGTTTATTCATTTCTTTCTGAGACAGCGTGGTGTTCGTTGCCATCCGGAAATACAAGGTTTAACCCTCCGGCCAGTTCGGTTCGGTTTAGTTTGAAGAGCTAAGGGTGACGGTTAAATACAGAGGACACCTTTGGTTGTGTCACCGTGTGCTGTGCTGCAGTGTCTTACGATGACAATCACGGGGTGGTGGCAGCATTTTCTTTTCCCTTCGTGGCCTCCTTACAGTCAATCTCATCCCATGGAGACCGTCACAGGAAATTATAAAACACACACACACACACACAGCGCAGAGAGAGAGGGGAGAAACACGCCATGGCTGCCGACGCGCCTGCTGATTATCTGGAGGACAAAACTTGTGATTCTCTCCCCGGCGTCAGACTCTTAAATTAGATCTTGCAGACGGCCGCTCCCCCTCCCTCCAGCAGCAGAGCAGATATCCATGAAACCTCCTGCCCCCAACTTTACCCATCATGCCCAGGGGCCCAGAAGAAGACCTGGAGGGGAACGTCTCACACGAACCTTACATTCATACAAGGTCCACAGAACCTGACCAGAACCTAGTCTGCAGAACACAAGACCTCCACCTTCTTCCATCACCACAGCAACGGAGAAGCATCATCATCACCATCATCACCATCATCATCATCATTAAACTGCCTAAAATGTCCTCTCACGACTTTTGCGTTAATTTGATCTCCGACCTGAGAAGATCTCGCCGCTTCTGGCGTTATAACGACCCTCCTCCGTCTCATAGAAGAAAGAATATTAAACACAAGCAGATGTGAGCAGCCAGACGGGGAACTTCCAGGAAAACTGGGATAACGGCAACTTCATTCCCCGCTGGTGTTCCTGTTAACGATCTTCTTCTGCTGCTGCTGCTGCTGCTGTGTTCCTGCGTCGCCGGGAGAACGAGCGGAATATTCCGTCCTCGGTCGCGGGCGGCGAGTTGAAGGTGGCCGCGGAGCCCGGTACTCACCTCTGCTGCTGCTGCTGCTGCTGCTGATGATGATGCTGATGATGCTGGTGGTGCTGATGATGATGATGCTGATGATGCTGGTGGTCCTGATGCTGCGCCATGGCTGCTGAGGAGCACCGGCGGCTCGGACGCTGGAGCGGCTCGGCTCGGCGCGCGTGCGTGCGCAGGTCGGCGCTGATTGGCGCGGCGCGGCTCCCTGGTCTCACCCAGGTCCGGTCGTAGATGCGCAGGCGGGCGGCATCGCGCCGCACGTCGAGCCGCTCGTTTACTAAATTATTACAACGGGTGACAACGGGAGCAGGACAGGGGGACCGTCGCTGTGACCACGGATTCGCCTTCCATGTGAATATAAAATGAGTTCATGTGGACACATTGTGACAATGACAGTGTGGGGGACAGGGGACCTCAGTGGCACCTCGGGATTCGAACCCTTTTTATACAGCTCCGCCCCATTTGAGACATTTGAGTTGAGGGGTTGAGAAATTTTAGTTCATTTTTTAAAATTACATTTACCAGACGTCCTTATCCAGAGCGACTTACAGTCAGTAGTTACAGGGACAGTCCCCCCCTGGAGACACTCAGGGTTAAGTGTCTTGCTCAGGGACACGATGGTAGGAAGTGGGATTTGAACCTGGGACTTCTGGTTCACAGTCGAGTGTGTTACCCGCTAGGTCACTACCACCCAACAGGTACAACAGGTACAACCTGCCAAATAAATTGTAAGAAGGGCTTCACGCAGAGTCGGTGCACCAAGCTTTTGTTGACAGACAAGGTAAGTTTTGGGGGATGTTCGTCCATTCGTCCTTGCAATAGACCTTCTGCCCTTTGAAAACTCAAAAATTCTCAGTGATATCGGGGCACATCCAGCCTGGAAGCTTTATTATGCAAAGATGTTTCCAGTCTGGGGGAATTTGGGGGAAATTGACTCCTAATTCACAAGATTCCTGTTCCATTTACTCGTGAATGAAAGCTGCCTGGCAGCAGCATTTTTAATAATCCAGAGCATTTCTGCCGGCACGACTGCTTTCTTAAAATCCTATTCAAATCCTTAAACCCCAACATGGTCGTTCCAGGCCAAACAGCTCCGCGGATTCTCCGCCCTTGGGTGCAAATGTGAACACAATCACCAAGGCATGAGCAGAATGTGGTCCACGTCCAAACATCCTGAACAGGTTGGACTTCAGAGTGGAAATGTACTGGCGATTCCATACAACCAAAAGCATTGAACTCACGTGCATCATTATATAAGCAGCGCCGCACAGTTTCATTTCCTTAAAGCACAACTATGCACAGCTACACTATTTTATCTTTCAAGAAGCGTAAATAGAAGAGTTGTATCCGGCAAGTCCTCATTTGCCACCAGGAGATGGCGCTGTAATACACTTTTGAAAGGCCCTTGGTTTTATTCTTTTCCCATTTCATCACAGCTGGAGATTTCTGGCATTACCGCCGTTCATACTTTGCCTGTAGCTGAGTGCACACCGAGATTCGCCGCTCTAGGCCGGACCTGGCCGGGACGTTCCTGGAACAACCGCTGCATTTGTTGATGTCTAGTTGGCAGAAGGTCACAAAACATGCATGGCTGACCAATGAATTAACACTCAGCTTATGTAAGGCCGCTCGTGGTGCGATTGATCGGAACACCGTGTTCCCAACCGCGGAACTATGTTCTTCTCCTGCGGCGGGCAAACAGAAGTTCACGGAATGGATGTCATTTTAATCCTCGAAAAGCCTGCAAAATGCACACGGGCGTGTTCATGCTTTTATTGTTAATGATGAATATACAACTGAATAGAAAATGAAGTTTATGTTCTAAATAAGATTTAAAGCAAAAGATTAGATTAGATTATTACTGAAAGAAAATCATTTGATTTACTTCATTGAATAATGGACATTATCGGCCTGATTAGTCCTTATTCCTCTGCGCTATTTCAAACTAAAAATATGAAGTTAGATAATCTTGATTTTTTTAAAAATGAAGTTGATCACAAGTAATATTTCAAATTATTCTCTTTTAACCGTGATGTGTTAAATTCCATGTAATTAACATTCCATTACTTCAGACATCATGATGGCAGAAATGCAGGTAGGCACAGAAAATTGACTGAGGGACCGGTTTTCGGGGTACGAATTACGACCTTATCCAGAGCGCCTTACAATCAGTAGTTACAGGGACAGTCCCCTAGACAGGGACACCATGGTAGTAAGTGGGGTTCGAACCTGGGACTTTGTGGTCTGGTGTCTGCCCTCCAGGCTACTAACACCCCAAAACCTGCACCCAACACACGATTTGTATTTGGGGTAAATTCTGGGGCCGGGCGACCTGAGGACAGGGTGGTGGGCTGCAGGGACACGTTTCTTGCATCAGCCCTCGCCACGCCCCCAGACCACCGCCGCATCCTATTGGCCGGCGCTGGCCAACGTCCGGCAATGGCGCGGCCTTATTGGCCTGCGGCCGTGGGGCGTGGCCAATGGAAATAAACGCCGGGCTGGGTCCTGCTGGACCCCCGGAGCCTCCTCTGCCAGCAGGAACCACGGATCCGGCATGAAGTTCGTGCGGCTTGTGCTGGCCAACGCGCCCAAACACATCGAGCACTTCTCCAAATTCTCCCCGTCTCCGCTCTCCATGAAGCAGTTTCTGGACTTCGGTGAGTGTCCGAGCGAGTGGAACGTTGTCCGAGTCCAGATGGTGGTCCCGCTTCACCTCTGCTCCGCTCCAGGCTCCACGAACGCGTGCGAGAGGACGTCGTTCGCGTTCCTGAGGCAGGAGCTGCCGGTGCGTCTCTCCAACATCATGAAGGAGATCGGGCTGCTGCCCGGCCGCCTGCTGGCCACGCCGTCGGTGCAGATGGTGCAGAGCTGGTGAGAACTTTCCTGCCTCACCTTTGTCCCAGTTTGTGTTTGCGCGTCACGTGGTCCGTTGTTTTCATGACGTCACAGCAGCGGTGGCACGTCCGAGGTGTCCATACATCTCACCAAAATGTAGCACAATTTACCAGACGCCCTTATCCAGAGCGACTTACAGTCAGTAGTTACAGGGACAGTCCCCCCCTGGAGACACTCAGGGTTAAGTGTCTTGCTCAGGGACACAATGGTAGTAAGTGGGGATTGAACCTGGGACTTCTGGTTCATAGGCGAGTGTGTTACCCGCTAGGACACTACCACCCACATATCCACCGTTTATCCGCAATTTACAGATAATTCTACTCAGTATTACTGTAGTGCCGAGAGGATATTGTGCAGCTTTTTTATTAGTCTGATAAAGCTATATATACATATATACACAACCATAACATAACATGAACACTTATTCGTTTTCCACTAAAATAATTTTTGTGTGTGTGTGTATATATATATATATATATATACGACCTCTATATTAGTAAATTTTACATATATAATATAATTTGAGCTGCCACTGAATAAGTGAACTATTTATCCTTGGCTGGGAAATAAAGTATTTGTCATCTTAAAGGGGAACTCCAGCACGTTTGAACTGATTCTCACATTATTGTTCTCAGCTGACAAAATATGAAAGACCTTGCTCCTCCCCTAGCGGAGATTGCACCCAAATATTAACATCAAGCTAAACAGTGTTTTTGTCCCACAAAAGAGGCTGTAAGCTCTTTGTAAGCTCACTGGTGGTGAAGAAACGCTATAAAGCAAGCGACACCAGCCACTGTCCAGCGGCACTGACATTTTACATTTACATTTACATTACAGTGAGAATTCAGGAGGAAAATCTGTAGTCCAGGCTCTTCTCAGTGGAGGACTGGCAGAGAACAAACATACAGCATTCCTGTCTGGTTTCCAAAGCAACCATGACGAGAATATGTGGTGGATAAGTGCGTATTGGGGGGTGCAGAAGAGGACGTTTTTGACATGAGGGCTGCCTTTGACACCGTCTCTATGGTCTCAGTGTTTTACTGCTTTTCTGCAATTGGGACTGGAAATGCATGAAGGAACCCGAGAGGTTTGGACGATGATTCGTCTTCCTTGCATGGCCTAAAACATGCAACCAAAGTCACGCTGAGCATGAAGAAGGTCAACGTCCTGGAGTGACCCGGGGACAGGGTAGTTTTTTATAGCCTGGCCAGAGTTCATTGTTCTAAGAGGCACTACATGGTCGCAGCCGTCATAACTGTAGGCAATCTTATCCCAATTCACACAAAAAAAATAACTAGGTTAAAGTTGAGTTTATGAATAATTAAATTAACTTGTATACCTTCACGGTTGCTTTTTTTAACATCCAACAGTTTCAGATGAACTACAGTCGTGGCCAAATGTTCTGAGAATGACAAATTCTGGGCAGTGGTGGCCTAGTGGTGGCCTAGCGGTTAAGGAAGCGACCCCGTAATCAGAAGGTTGCCGGTTCGAATCCAGAGCCGCCAAGGTGCCACTGAGGCGCCACCGAGCAAAGCACCGTCCCCACACACTGCTCCCCGGGCGCCTGTCATGGCCGCCCACTGCTCACTCAGGGTGATGGTTAAATACAGAGGACACATTTCACTGTGTGCACCGTGTTTGCTGCTGTGTATCACATGTGACAATCACTTCACTTAATTAATAAAATTCTGTTTTTCACAAAGTCTTCTTGCTTCAGTGTTTTTAGACCTTTGTGTCGGTTGTTTCTGTGCTGTATTGAAGTATAATTACAAGCATTTAATACATTCCAAAGTTACATCAAGTTTATGGAAAGTCCGTATTTGCAGTGTAGGCCCTTTATTTCAAGTTTAGAGTCGTAGTTTCCTGGCCACAAGCCCGAAATTTCAACGTTTTGTTCCCCGAGCCACTTAGTTCTCACCTTGTCTTTATGGCGGCGTGCTCCATCATGCTGGAAAAGGCCTCGTTCTTCTCGCATGGTTGGGAGAAGTTGCTGTGTTTTGTGTCATTGTTCATAAAACTGCCACCAGCTCTGTGGAGGTGCCCGATTGGTACCTTTCAAGTGCAGTAGAAGTGCAGCTGAAAATCATACCATAAATACACTGTCCAAGACCTTCCATTCCACCTGACTGTCCTTCGTGACCGCAGGTACGTCCAAAGCCTGATGGAAATCCTGGAGTTTTTGGAAAAGAACGCTGAGGACCATGCCGTTTTGGCAGAGTGAGTTTTTCGGGGGTTTTTTTGGCTAAAACACACACACTCTACTTTAACAGCACAGTAACGTCCTCCGGTCCCTCCGGCAGGTTTGTGAACGTTCTGGTCAACATCAGAAACCGGCACAACGATGTTGTCCCCACGATGGCCCAAGGCGTGATCGAGTACAAGGAAGCCTTCGGGCAGGACCCCGTGACCAGCCAGAACATTCAGTATTTCCTGGACCGTTTCTACATGAGCAGGATATCCATCCGCATGCTCATCAACCAACACAGTACGCTCAGTCGCGGAAACCCCACAACTTACTACTCTACCCAGCAGCCCCTCCGTAACCTAGGCAACATACACTATTCAGATTCCTTGCACGTGTTGATGGGCTGAACTTGATTGCAGGTCTGGTTTTCGACGGAGCAGCAAATCCAATCCACCCCAACACCATCGGGAGTATTGACCCTTGCTGTGACGTGGTCCAGGTCGTGAGAGGTGGGGACGCGGCAGCTTCTCCTATTAGGAGGCTCTGTGTGTGTTCCTTTTTTAACGTGGTGTGTTTTACCTGTTCGTAGATGCATATGAAAGTGCTAAGATGCTCTGTGAGCAGTACTACCTCACGTCCCCCAGCCTGGACCTGAAGGAGCTGAACCGTAAGGAAATATTTCTAACGTCAGGACGTTTTAGAAGCTTCCACTTCATCTTAAATAACGTCATACATCAGTTGTTACATGGACATGCATGGACATGCATTCATAGTCAGTTTCCTGATGGAAGGGGCTTCGCTGTCCAGTTCCTCTTGTCCCGTGTGTACGTTCTGCATGAACTCTGAGCAGAAGGTGGGAAGCTCCGTCCAGCTGCTCGTATTTTTTATTGCCTTATTTCATATTTTCCCCGTGACAGTGAAGAGCAGGACGCAGCCCATTCACCTGGTCTATGTGCCGTCGCACCTGTACCACATGCTGTTCGAGCTGTTCAAGGTGCGCGCCGTTCACCACCGCAGCCCATTATGTTGCGACTGGCCTGTGGTTTAACGCCTTCTGCTCGCCTGCTCTTCTGCAGAATGCCATGAGGGCCACCATTGAAAACCACAAAGACAGTTCCGACCTCCCGCCCATTGAAGTCCTGGTGGCCATTGGTGGCGAGGATCTCTCTATCAAGGTTTGCTGTCGGTTCTGCCCTGGGGGGGTTTTCTCCAGCACTATTTATAGGCTGGCTGCCCTGGAGTCCACGCCCTCAGTCACCCAGTGGGTACATCTGTCTTTCTCTCTCTCTCTCTCTCTCTCTCTCTCTCAGATGAGTGATAAGGGAGGTGGGGTGCCCTTCAGGAAGATGGAGAACCTCTTCAGCTACATGTACTCCACGGCACCCACGCCCACAGTGGGGCAGCAGGATCGCGCTCCTCTGGTGAGGCTGCCTTTAAACTCTAGAACACAGTTCAGAGGTGCTGTCTGTCAATCTATTACACTTTTCTAAATTGATTATTAGCACCCTGTTTTTTTTCGTCTGGACACGGAGAGCAAATTGTTGACACTTTTGACAGAAATATGAAAAATGTAAGTGGGACATTTTTTTTATATGTGTCACTTTGGCATGGGATGTGATGGTATGGTGTTGCTCAAGGTTCTGTTATTGGACCCCGCCAGGAGAAATTCTAGTTGCGAGGAGAGAATACATATTTAAAAAATCGGAAAAATGATTTGATTTCCGATAAAGCCATGCTCCTTGGCCCGCAGGCTGGTTTCGGCTACGGTCTACCCATCTCTCGCCTCTACGCCCAGTACTTCCAAGGCGACCTGCAGCTGTACTCGATGGAGGGACATGGCACGGATGCTGTGATCCATTTGAAGGTAAAAACTTGTTACTCAGAATTCTATATAATATATTTATAAATACTGATAAATACTTATACTGATATGATGATATTTATGATAAAAAAAAATCTGTCCCCACACTCAGGCTTTGTCCACAGACTCGGTGGAGAGGCTGCCGGTGTACAACAAGACTGCTAAGCGGAACTACAAAGTGAGCCAGGCGGCAGATGACTGGTGCGTTCCCAGCAGAGAGCCGCTGGACATGGCTGTGTACCGACTCGCCAAGTGAAGCAGCTTCAGAACCGTGCCGGAGAGAGAGCGCTGACCACAGTGACCACAACACAGCATAGACACTCATAACGCGGCTGGGCCCGTCCAGCGGCCGGTGGTCGGCCGATCCAGATGGACGTGGTGGCAGTCAGAGGAAGGCATCAGGACCAAAACAAACCCACGCCGCCCCCTTTATCCTCAGGTACTGATGCTGGAACATGGAGGCCTTCAATGATTGTTAGAGCAACCACAGTTCAGACACAACAGAGGGCGGGGCACAAAACCAGGAAGTCAAAGAAACACACTGGTGTGTGTAGAAACATCTCAGTTGAGACAGCTGTCGATTTTTGCCAGTAATCATGAGGCTCATAATAATTGAGATCAAGGGTCGGTTGGATCATATTCCTTTGTTCACTTATCATGAAGCACTAGGAGTGCAGTGTGAGATAAATGCATAGGTTCAATCCTTGGGAACACTGGTTTGATGTCCTAATCTTATATTTCAGTCGGTGGATGTTTAGGATCAACACACAAATTGAATTACACCTAAAAAAAAAGATATTTGAAAAGTTTTTTTCAATTCTGGTGCATAGGTGTAAATACTGTTCCCTTTTTCAATATTTTTGGTACTTAAAACTAGAAGCTAATGAACTGTTTATTTTATGAATGAAATGATATGATTTTCTGTTTTCTCAGTGTTGCAGTCTGTATTAAACCGCAAGGACTTTTCAAAGCCCCGGAATTGAGTACATTGCCTGCATGCGTTCATACATGTGTGTGTTGGGCAGGTGTATTCGTGCTGAATCTGGGTCCAGTGAGATAGGGGTCAGGCATGTCGCATGGGGGAGTGGTTTGGCTCGGCTTCGGGTGAATAAATAAGTTTTCTAAAATCCATTTTTATTTCCCTCACATTTGCATATTTACTCTGTTAAATAGGAATAAAGTGTAATATATAAATTAGCCATAATACAAAATATAAGTAGCTTAAACACAAATTTAAAAGCAGTTTCAAAGATAGTTGCTAGGACGACCATACTTTAAAGGTCATGAAGGCCTTCTCCATTTCATGCTGATGAAGGTCCCAAGTTTGTTATGTGTAGAGGAGCTCTAGTGGACGTGCTGCTTCTCAGCTTTTTTGATGGGCAGGAGACTTTTGCACAGTCAGCCTTCCGCCAAATGTCTCCCTCCCTACTCATTTTGCACCATGGTATACGGTTTCACATCTTTTGCCCTTGGAGGCCTGTTTTACTGTAGTACGGTACCCAGGTCAGCACGTCTGCCATAATAGTAATAACAATAACAATATGTTGTTATTTCAAAAACATCAGTTTTCCTAAAAAAATCCCCTCTTTCCTTCCAGATGTCCTGCAGAGACCCTCCTTTGAAATGTATAATCGGGCATCATTATAGATTTGAAGGGCATAGAGGTACAGTGTGCTGAAGCCCAACATCACAGGACCTGCTAAATAAATAGTTCTGGTTGAGCTCAATTTTCTACATGGCTCCACAAAAAGAAAACCAGGTTTTACAGATATTAACAACCAGTTGCCAAGATGGAATTTTTTATTAGGTGTACAGTACAGGCCAAAAGTTTGGACCCACCTTCTCATTCAACGTGTTTTCATGACCATTTACGTTGGTAGATTCTCACTGAAGGCATCAAAACTATGAATGAACACATTTATAGTGTGTCCAAAGGTGTGTCCAAACTTTTGGCCTGTACTGTATATGCAGGGTACCGACGGTCATTAAAAACCTGGAAAAGTCATGGAGTTTGAAAAGAGAATATTCAAGACCTTGAAAAGTTTTGGAATATGAAATAAACATCATGGAATGGTCCCTGAAATCTGATTGGCACACAAAAAAAACTAAAGACATAGTTCCCATAAGACTGCGCATTTTTCTACGTCCATCGTATCTTTGTGCTGGCTTTACGTGGTGAACCACGTCACGTGGTGCTTCAATATTCCAGCAGCGATGATCTACGCCCGAAGTGAGACGTGCTGTCCTGTCCGTCCCCTCCAAACCTGCCCCTATGGCAGCTGTGCGGACACACAAATAGACACGGTTCCTGCGTAACCAGTGGGCCGGGCACAGACACTGATCCACTGACACTTTTTACGTTATTACAATATTTACATTGTATTTTTACCACGTGTACCATTGTTCATTGTTTCTCCGGCTCTGTGTGTGGGGAGTTTGCCTGCTCTCCTCGGATTTCTCCTGCCTTCCAAAGGCATGGACTCCCCATAGGTGCGAGTGAAGGGTGTGTGTGTGTGTGTGTGTGTGTGTGATCTGTTTATGAATAAGTGCCTATGGATTGTTGATGTGTGAGAGGAATGATAAGTTCCAGTTTTCTGGAACATTCTCCATTTCTAACCCATGTGTCCTTCCTGACAGAACAGCTGAATGTTTGTCTCTCTGAACACGCCGCTTCTACCCCCTTGTGGCAATGATCTGTTATTGCTGACATGACAAAAACAATAGTCTATATTTATGAGTCCGCCAAACCAGGAGCAGCCACGGTCAAACTGAGAATAAAACATAAACATGCTGCTTCTCCGCTTCCAGAACCATCTGTTAACTGTCCGACCCACAGGAGCAGGTTCATTGTGAACTCAGGGCAACTTGGCACTTTGTGCGTGTTTCTGAGCTTAGGGCTGCCATCGAAGGACAGTAGGTACGGAAAGTAATCAGACCCCCTTAAATGTTATATTGCAGTGTCAGGCTGGTTTGACATGGCGATGCAGTAGATCTGGAATGATGGCTGAACATGACGATGAAGAACGCATACGCACGACATCACGACACTGGTTTCATACATGTTGAATAGGACAGGGGAAACATCATCAGACAAGAACAGGGCAGCTTTATACAGTCATACACAGGTGAAAACAATCAGGAAACACAGGACCAACAGGAAACTCCGGTCTGCACTTAGGACCATGTGATATTTCAGTTTTTCTTTCTTAAATAAATCAGCGAAACTGTCAACAAGTCTGTGTTTTTCTGTCAATATGGGGCGCTGTGTGTACATTAATGAGGAAAAAATTAAGTTAAATAATTTTAGCAAATGGCTGCAGTCAGTACCCACTGTACATGATAAAGCCTGAGCTGTATGGCTTTTCTTTTAATGCCACACAAAATGTTTCATCTGACATGTTCCCAGGACAATGCTGAAAAACACAATTAAAAAACTTAAATAATAATTTACCCTGAAAACAAACGACTCTTTGGACCACAGCTAGTGATAAATTGATAAATGGAATTTACTTTATTTGGGTCCTTCATATTGTTCAGGGGAGGTTTAACTAAAGTTATTAAGTTAAAGTTATTATGGGTGGTAGTAGCCTAGTGGGTAACACACTCGCCTATGAACCAGAAGACCTGGGTTCGAATCCCACTTACTACCATTGTGTCCCTGAGCAAGACACCTAACCCTGAGTTGCTCCAGGGAGACTGTCCCTGTAACTACTGAGTGTAAGTCGCTCTGGATAAGGGCGTCTGGTAAATGCTGTAAATGTAAATGTAAATTAACCAAGAATCACGCAAAACAGCTATTGTAATAAAAGTGTTCATCCCACATGGCCTCAGCAGCCTGTAAAACGTTATTTATCTATTAGCCATTCAAGGTGTTCATTCATATAAAGCACAAATTCAAGAGGAAGATGATGTAGAAAACAAGAGCTGCTTTGTAAAGCATCTCCCCAACATCCAGAAAGAAGCTGTGGGACCAGCTGTCCTCGCTGCAGAAGGTACACGAACAACAGAGCAAATATTTCATTTTCCTCTCGCCTAATATTTACCTCGCCAGTCTGACGTTTAACGGTCTATACCAAGGTTCTTCATTTCACCAGGCAAACATTTCTTTAATTGTGTCATCTAATTGCATCTGGCCAAAGATCCCGAGCTCTCATTGACTCTCATTGACTCTCCCCTCGTGTTTTCTTTCATACATATAGCAGCATTATCTGGATGTTTGTGCATATGCGTGATTACACAGGCCACGTACGAGGAAAAGCAGCAGACGTTCCAGGATGCGGTGTTGTGTTAAAGGAATCAGCATACTTGTTTTGTTCATAGATGATGACCGTAAGTGAGAATCTGAGCTCATTAGCTGAAGCCTGGTGACATTTAATCTAATAAAGAACATGCTATGCATTAAACTGAGCAAATGACTGAATGGACGTTCTGATTGTTGGGTGCGTGACCTCTGACCTCTCTCACCGACCTCTGACAGCTGCTTTCTCTACAGTGTAGAGAAAGCAAACTGAGCAAACGGTCAAACTGAGAATAAAACATAAACATGCTGCTTCTCCGCTTCCAGAACCATCTGTTAACTGTTCTCTCATTCATTAGATGTTAACACCCTCGTGTGGACGGTGCCACAGAAACCAGTCCAAGATCACCTGGACGTGCAAAACCGCCAGACAGAAGGCTCAGGGCTCTGCTTGCTCAGGCCAGATCTCTCTAGTGGGCCTTATTTTTTAACAAAACCTGAAGCTCAAATTCAAAAATGAAAATCTGCCATTCATGATTTCGTCCAGGAGTAAAAATAATTCTTTATGGTAGAAACGGGTGAGCTCAAGGCGCCCGTCTCAGGGGTCGTTCTGTTCTTTTTCTCCACACCGTCTGACCTGTGATCAAGCGTCCATCCACGGTCAGCAACGTGACTACTTTCATAAACACTATACGTAAATAGTATACGTATACACAACATGTCCTCTGTAAGCAGTTGGCAGCCATGACAGGGGCCCGGGGAGCAGTGTGTGGCGATGGTACCTCAGTGGCACCTTGGTGGTTCGGGATTCAAACCCACAACCTTACGATTACGGTTCCACTGCCTTACCCGCTGGGACACCTCTGCGTAAAGGCGCTCTGGCGTATGTGTATGGTGCACCCGTCGTGCACCAACCTGCTGCAGGCACAGTGAGCAAAAGCACTGATCAGATGTTGCTTTAACTAAAGATTTCCCATCTGTTCTCCTAATGATCTCTGAGCAGAAATACAGTATTGTTCTCCAACTGTAGACTTTAGATCATTCTAAAAGGAGATCATTCAACAGAGTTGGGAGGGAAACGTCCACAACATCCACATCTTCTAGTACATCTGGGCAGTGGTGGCCTAGCGGTGAAGGAAGCGGCTCCGTAATCAGAAGGTTGCCGGTTCGAATCCTGATCCACCAAGGTGCCACTGAGGTGCCACTGAGCAAAGCACCGTCCCCACACACTGCTCCCCGGGTGCCTGTCATGGCTGCCCACTGCTCACTCAGGGTGATGGGATAAATGCAGAGGACAAATTTCACCATGTGCACCGTGTGCTGTACTGCTGTGTATCACATGTGACAATCACTTCACTTTAAAAAATCTCTACATATCAACATCAGCATTATGGTCACTTTAATAAGACACGTTATTATTTGTGTGTTGTACATGTTTAGATGGTCCCCTTCTGCACAATTTCAGAGTTACAGCTGGGAATAAAAAGTTTGTTAAAACGTTCCTGTATGTTGGTCATTCGTTTCTTGTCCCAGTGTTTTGACCAATTTCAGACAGGAGGTGGCGTTTCTGTCACACTGCCCGCCCAGCACATTCATTCTCAAAATTTTACTTATTATACATATATTATTCTACTCAGATGAGTTCACGCACAATTTATAGGCAACACATTTCACCAAGTTAGATATTATTAATGATACGCTGCGTTTAAATGGTTTCTCCAAATGTCTCTCGAAAACGGTTCTGGGCTCACCGAAGAGGGGCGGAGCGTCGAAAAGGAAAACCGCCGATCCAGAATCAGCGCCCAGTGCGGCCTAATGACGGAGAGGGAGACGGAGAACTGATCCAGTGTCAGTAGATGACAAAACGACTTTAACCTGGAGAGAGAGACGGAGAACTGATCCTGGGTCTGCAGGTGACAAAACGACTTTAACCTGGAGATAGAGACAGAACAAGGGAGAGGGAGAGGGGGAGACGGAAAACTGATCCAGGGTCAGTAGGCGACAAAACGACTTTAACCTGGAGAGAGAGACAGAACGAGGGAGAGTGAGAGGGGGAGACAGAGAACTGATCCAGGGTCAGTAGGTGACAAAAAGACTTTAACTTGGAGAGAGAGAACGAGAGAGAGAGAGAGGGTGAGGGAGAGCAAGAGAGAGCGAGAGAGAGATAGACAGAGTGGGTGGGGACGAGGGAGGGGAAGAGAGAGAGAGAGATAGACAGAGAGAGGGAGAGAGAGAGAGGCTGGATACTCCACAGACCCGGGATCAGCGCCGCGCTTTCTCGGCTCCCGACTTCCAGCCGGGCAGGATGAGTTCCAGATCCCGGACCCAGAGGCCGAAGAACCCGCTTCTGCTGTAGGTCCCTCGGCAGCTGTTTACCCGACCAGCTGAACAAACTGGAGATATTTTAACAGATAAATTTCCATATTCAAACTCGCCGCTATGGCCGAACACGAGAGCCCGGAGTTCGGGAAGGCGGATTTCGTGCTTCTGGACAACGTGTCCATGGAGGAGTTCATGGCCAACCTGAAGCTCAGGTGAGTAGAAGATGCTGCTGCAATATTACTACACGTCCTACTGCTGAATTACTGTTATAAAACTTTCTCTACTCTGATATCCTACAACCAGTATAAACTAATAATAAACCAGGGTCGAGCTAGTCAGCCTTTACGGCCCAATATATTCCAGTACTGGGGCATTTGCGTACTAAAATGCAGACTTTTTATTTCATAACTATTAGAAGTAGAGACACGTCCTGAACGTAGATGGGAACGATGTCCCATCCAGGCCTGGAGAGACAGTGATGTACAACACGGTCCGTCATTCTGGCGTCACCGGCAGGGAGCTCTTTAGTAGCGGCTCACGCCTGTTTCTGGTGTCAAAACGCGCCAGAGACCAGCCCTGCGTGGGACAGGTGGCCGAGAACCTGATACTGAGAGTCGCTGTGCAACGTTAATGGAACCCTTTAACAACATTTCCCCTCATTCAGTGAGGGCCTTTGTCCCGTCCGAATTTCCCACTTTCCTCAGCAGCCGGATCCCGTTTCTCCAGGTGATCCGCCACTTTTCTCCCCGTATCCGCGTGAAGCCTGGCCGTTTCGGCCGGTGGCGTGAGCGGATTGTTATTTGGGTGTGACCGGGAGCGCTTCCTGCTTTCCTCCCCATTCCACATGTCTGGAGTAGCGGGAGGGCAGAGCGTCACGTCTGAGAAGCGGTGGTCATCTGGAAATGAGGTCCCGTCCATGTCTTTATAAGGACCCGGAGAACGCGTTCCTGGCATTCCTGCAGGCAGCGTACGAGCGTCCAGATCGGATACCCTACGCGTTCCCGCCATGTGATAGCACCGGATCCTTTATTTTAACCTGAATGAGGCGGTGCATGCTGGACTTTGGCCGGGTCAGAGGTCACTCCATGTTCCTCACCTCTGCTGAAACGCTTGTGTAATTAACCTCCGCTGTAGATAAACTCACTGGTGGCACAGGGTCAAAGGTCATGATGGGGGGCCTGGCGTAAAGAATCATTTTTGCGCATGTGTTTCTGCCGGCAGGTTTAACGCGAACACACGCCCGGCTTCTCTGGTTTCACTTGTCGCCAAAGCCGCGCCGCTTAGCAACCTGGGCCACGCCCACCGCAGCTCAAACACATGGATCAAAGTCTCAGGTGCAGGTGGGAGGTCAAGGGTCACGCTGCCCCCTCACGGGTTTGTTTATGGCCAAGTCGGGCGACTGAATCCCGGTGAAGATGTTTTCTCGGGTTACTGGGAGCTCTTTGAAGTGTAAACAGTCATTAAAAGTTACTGTGCATATGTGCATTAGAGCCATTCTGGCCCAAAATGGAGGTCATTTGAGACCGAGCTTGCGACCTTTAACCTTTTGGCCTCCGCCCCTTTTCACCGTTGCTGATCCTCTGTGTAGCGGCGCTGGAACCTACTTGGAATGGTATTTCCCCCTCACACTCCACGTCAGCCATATTACTTCCTCTAATGAAAACAAACACTCCCCCCACACGCGTGGGAGGGGCCAGGTAGTGGGTGTGTCCCTCTGCTGCCTTCTTCTTTCCTGCCGTTTCCTCCCTCTGTTTATTTCTCGAACTCCAGCCAAGCGAAGGGCCGGTCGAGCCACAAGAATTTCCATACAGCCCCCCTGTAATCTGAACCATATTACAGTCCTTCCATAAACAGGGCCAGGCCTCCATCGCTCTCCAACCCCAGAAAAGCTCTGGGCGTCTCAGACGCCTCATTTGTGGGCTGAGCGCCGTGACTCACGGCAGAGCAGAAATCTCTGTAAGTACGGGGTGAACCGGTGAAGCCCACATCTGCAGCGCTTTCAGGAACGTTCCTCCATCCATAGGTCCGTCTGCAGCCGGAGATCAGACGGTCCTCCTGAAATAGCCTGCTGAGTAACGTCTGAGTCTCACCACCAGGCCCAAGGCCAGGCTTGGCTGCCAGACGCCCCAGTGTCATGGTTGTCAGGGTCCCGAGGAGCCGGAAGACAGGAGAAGGAGGAGATCCGCCTGCCATTGGTTATTAAAATTAATTAAAACCATGTGCGCTTCCGAAAGCTGTGAAAACAGACAGACTGGGCGGGGACTTCGCTTTTAAAGGCCGCCGTCACCCGTCGTGACAAGCGCTGCTGTTTCGCGGTCTGAGTGAGCGCACGAAGCTGGCAGAAAATCCCATAATGCAACTCCCAGATGTTCAGCTCTCTGCTGTTAGCGTGTTAGAGGCTCAAAGTGCGCAAAAACGCACAATCAATCTAACGCAATCTAATAAAGACAGAGAAGAACAATTAGAAACAATAAGAAAATTGCAGTCACCAACCAGCTGGCCAATTAGGAGGTTCCTTCAAATGCTGAGAAGGTTTTTCATTGATGGACCCTGCAAATGGCGGCCAAGGAAGACACTCCTCCTGATAATATATCAAACTTGTATTTACATTTTATGTCCATTAAAAATGTCCGCGTCCTGCCGCATGTCCTGACATTTACATTTACAGCATTTACCAGACGTCCTTGTCCAGAGTGACTTACAGTCAGTAGTTACAGGGACAGTCCCCCCCTGGAGACACTCAGGGTTAAGTGTCCTGCTCAGGGACACGATGGTAGTAAGTGGGATTTGAACCTGGGTCTCCTGGTTCATAGGCGAGTGTGTTACCCGCTAGGCTACTACCACCCCAGACGAGGGGTGTGTATGAGCTTGGGGGACCAACCTTGAGAGGCGGGGCACTTTCACACATCCCTTCATTTGCTTTGAGTTTGTAACATTGTATCAAAAACGAGAACTTTCTCTCTTCTGATTGGTCAGATGTATCTACAGGAAGCAGATCTGCTGTGGGGGTAGTAGCCTAGCAGGTAACACACTAGCCTATGAACCAGAAGACCCGGGTTCAAATCCCACTTACTACCATCGTGTCCCTGAGCAAGACACTTAACTCCAGGGGGGGACTCCAGGGGGGACTGTCCCTGTAACTACTGATTGTAAGTCACTCTGGATAAGGGCGTCTGGTAAATGCTCTAAATGTAAATGTATATGTTTACGCAGGTTGGCTGTTGCCCTGGCAACTTTATATTATATTACATGCATTAACCAGCTTAGGCAAAACATGCACTTTGAAACTGTACCGCGGTTACGTCTCGACAACGACATGCCGATGCGCCGGAGTGGCCGAAGGTGCATGACAAGACATCACAGGAGGTGGCGTCTCAAACCGCGTGATCATGGTCCTACGTTCTCGATTTGAGACCCCGTCTGTTTGTGGGTCTTGGTGTGGTTGTGTTGATGTGCGTCTGAGTGCGATTACACTGAAGTTCACCCGGGGACGTGCCCGAAAGACGACCCATAGTGACCTGGCCGAGCCACCTCAGCTGGTGCCCCTGGATGTGGAGAGGCAGCAGCTCAGTTCAGAGGCTCTCCTGGATTTACGATCCTGTCAAGATGAGAGTCACTCCAGCCACCCCACAAAGAACCCTAATTTGGTTATGCGATGCTGCGATTATCCTGTAGCTTTATAATGTCCAAGTTTTCACAGACCCCATCTTCTGAATGATCCGGCATGTTCAGGATCTGCGTTCTGCATCCGTTCTTGTTCTCAGGTGGATTGAAGCCTTCTTATGGCTTTTATGGCATCTGGTTATAATAACTGTAAATGAAACATAATAAATTATGACCGCCACTGGGTCATACCCACAATGCACTGTGCTAAGCCGTCGGCCAGATTGCTGGATGGTAGATTGTTTTGTGGGATCAGCGAGAGCTTATCTTCTTATCACTGCCCCTCTGATAAGAAGGAGCGGTCGAGGGGTCCGAGTTGCCATTCTATCACACACACGGAACTCTCTTCAGGTCATTGTAGCTTCTCTCAGTCTCACGTTTCCCGTCTGAAGCTTCTGAATGCCGTTCTCTACGTCCCCACCCTTAACCACGGACAAATAAGCCGGTTCCACCCAGTGTGACGGGAACCAGACACTCGTCCAGGTCTAAAAATGGACTGGGACAAGGATGCAGGCTAGAGTAAAAGTTGGGGCTGAAAAAGTAATGATAAGTGAGATTCATGTCCTGGTTGTGGGGCTCACCAATTTTGATTCTTGGCTCGGAAAGACATTCTAAAACACCTTTCTTTGTTCTGGCCTGGCCTGGACAAGCGGCTTCTCCTTCACCATTCACCACTTTATTCTGAAAATGGTTCTTCTGGTCCATCTGGTTCTTCTGTGTTTTTTTTGGGTGTGTGACTTTTGTGGAGATAAAAGCAGGATATGTATATGGGGAAACCAGAAGGCTTCAAGCGGCAGGGTGGAGGAAACCAAAACGTCCCAGCTGGTGGTTCTGGCCCTTGATTCAACTCGAGCTCAAACTTTCTGAAACTACCCCTGAAAACCCAGGGTGTGGCACCACAGCCACCCAAAATTAGCACCATCTTCTCAACATGCATGCTCTCCACTGGGGCTGGTCCTGATCCCTGGGTTCTGCACCCTTCCTTTTGACCACTCATATCCCAGAGTGTACACCAACTTCTGTAGAACAGAATGTCCCCCCAAAATCCCCACCGTCATCCAGAAGATTCTATGCCTTTCCATGTCCTCCTTATACTCACTGTGTCAAATGTGTCCTTATGTATCAGACTCGCAGTCTGTGTTGGTTCGGGATGTATTGCATGACCCCATGACTTTAAAGATGGAGAAACACCAAGGCTTTGTGTGGACCTTCTGAGAAGGCCTAATGATGAAGGCCAAGTTTCTTCAACTGTGCACATGGTTCCTCTGGCTTGGTCCTTGCTTCATTATGTGGGGACGTAGAGAACGGCCTACGTTCGCTCACGTCACGTCTTCAGGGTTTACAGAAATAAGCAGGTGGACGCCTGGAAGGACCAGTTCTTTGCTTGTAATACCCTCTGTGGTTCTGGATGGAACACTGCATGCTGGAGGACAGTGAGGTCCCTGAGGACTACTGCAGGTGGAGACAGCAGGTAAAGCTCGGTGACGTGGCCCAGCAGCCCCCATTATTATCTGCTGAGGCAGACCTGCAGTTTCCAGCGTTAAAGGATCAGGCAGGAGAAGGAAAACAGCCATTACCCGCTCAGTCCACGAAAACCTCCGCCACGCTTCTGTCTTTATGGGTGGGCGTCTTTGTGACATGGGGTGACTTCGTCACACACAGGACCCCCCCTGACTGACAATGAAACAATGGAGAGAACACGAGAGAACAAAGAGCCTTTCTGCTCTGGCCATCAGCACCAGGACACCGTGCGTGGCACCAGCTCTCTAAACACGCGACGTGGCTGCGAAACGAGATAAAGAAGGAAAACGGCCTGACAGCATGTCCGAGAGGCGCAATAACACACATTACCGCGCCACTGTCACCTACACTGAACATTCCAGAATATCATTGACACGCTGCAGCGGTGACAGAAAGCTTCACGATTAGTGCTCGGTGATGTTACTTCCGTAACCCGCCCATCGCTGCCAGATCAAAACCCACATCTGTACCCCATGAAGAGGCCAAATTCACCTACATTACGGGATTTTTGAAAATTATTACGACACGTCTTCTGGTCAGCAAACACGAACTTCCGGTGACCTTTGACCTCTCTCGGCATGCGCTGTAGTCTCACGAGCAGCTGGTGTGCAGACAAGTGACTAGTTAAAAGCAGGGATGGATCACTGAACACGCCCAGGAAGAGTTCCGGTGCTACTGAAGTGCAGGATCTGACTGGGTTTGTTCATTTATTTTCACAAACTCCACCAGAATTGATCTTTTAAGGGTAAAATTCTCACAGGGGAGCATACCCATACACCCCACTTGACAATAATGATGATCAGCATTATTAAATATCAGGCTGTTCATCTATATAGGTGTGTTGCTGCTCATCTTCTGAGCTTGGAAAATGTTCAGGCTCTTGTTTTTTTTACTATCAACCCTGAAAAAAGTGAAAATTCTGACTTATATTCAGAAACCTGTCATCCTTCCTGTCATTTCCAACTGAAAAAGGAATTCTGCTGTTAAAAGGTGCTTTTGTCTGTGTATTTATCTGTGGCTGGTTGGAAGATTCCTTCTGGAACTTTATTCCAGCTATTTCTGCTCCGACCATCACCGACTCCAGTGGACGGTCCAGGAGAGGAGCTGAGCTAAATACAAGCGTGCGTTTTCAGCCGCTTTCGGTGATGGAGACTCTGCGGCCGGGGAGGAGTCGGGAGAAGAAAGCCGGCTTTATTCTGCACGGGTGGAGAGGAGGTGACGCAGGTCTCCTCAGGACAGGAAGGAAATGAGGCCTGGAGCCCAGACGGGCTTCAGCCGGCCCTCATAGGAGTCAATTCACACCCTGGTTCAGGAGAAAAGCTTCTGGTGCTCATTCTCTGCAGACACATCACTTTCATGTGTCATTTGTGGTGAGGTGACGGTGACATAACACTGATGACACAGCAAAACAGATTCACAAAGCTCGTATTAATTGGTCAGTTATTCTATTATTACTGGCTTACTAGCTCTTTATCACGGGTCTGTGAACCATAGAGACGCCGAAGAGGACGTTGAAGGTGGAGAGAGTCCCCGCTGGATCGGTTTGCTGAAAGGCAGGCGAGGTGAAGGCACGAGCCAGACGTTACCTCACAGTTCCTGCCAGACTGACACTGTTGTGTCAACTGAGCGAAGCCTCCAGATACCAAGAGTGAAGATTAGGACGCGACACTGGAATTAAAAGATAGAACGGAACTTCAACAGTGTAAATCAATATGTGTAATTAGAATGAATATTTCTGTAATTTATGGTTATTGAACATGTGTGGCTATTTTGAAGAATGTGAAGGTGAAGTGACCGTCATTGTGAAACGCTGCAGCAGACTGTGTCACGGTGAAACGTGTCCTCTGAATTTAACCATCACCGTGACACCTTGCCGGTTCCGGATTTGAACCCCTTAAATGTCGACCTCACCTTGATCAGGTGGTTTGTCTGTCGCAGGTTTGAGAAGAGCCGCATTTACTCCTACATCGGGGAGGTGGTGGTGTCCGTGAACCCCTACCGTGCCATGAACATCTACGGCCGCGACACCATCGAACAGTACAAGGGCCGCGAGCTGTACGAACGACCGCCGCACCTGTTCGCCATCGCCGACGCCGCCTACAAGGCCATGAAGAGGAGGAACAAAGACACGTGCATCGTCATCTCAGGTGAGCTTCAATAGGACACGTTTTTATAAAAGAAAAAGAAAAACAGAGCGCCAGTAGGGACAGGGACAGGGACAGTTTGAACCAGGGACCGGTCAGCCTCTCCGCTTCTCGGAACGTTCCCCTCAGTCTGTGGTTATTTCACAATATTGTTCCTGCGTCTCGTTCTGCGTTTGATGTTTTTTGTGCGTCTGGTCGGATTTGGAGTTTGTATTTTGGGGCGATTTGCAGTGCAACTCGGAAAGATCCCGTCCACTTGTGCCGTTGAAGGAAAACATTGATTTTCCTCCCGCAAGTGACCACAGGCGCTGACTGCATTGGTGAAGTATGCGTCTGGTGGAGCGCTACCTGGTGGTACAAGACCAGAACTGTCAGACTGGCCACCGCGCTCGGGCATGGACTAAATCGACTTCTAAAACGAGGACCAGCGGCCTACGGGCCACAACACGAGTGTGTATTTAACGTCCAGTTATTAGATAAAGTGAAATAAAATGTCGTTTTGATGCACAGCACACTGTGACACGGTGAAATGTGTCCCCTGCGCATGAAACCCTGCCCTTAGTGAGTAGTGGGCAGCCATGACAGGCACCCCGGGGTCACTGTGTGGGGACGCTGCTCTGCTCAGTGGCACCTCGCGACTACGGGAGGTGGCACCTCCTTACTCGCTGGGCCGCCACTGCCACATATGTAGGTGGCAGTAGCCTGGTGGCTTGTCACGATTATGGATTGAGTGAATATTATTTTATTTGTAATAGGATTTCATTTTAATAGCACAAAATATGTATTTTTTTTATATGACCAGGGGAAAGTGGCGCTGGAAAGACTGAAGCCAGCAAATACATCATGCAGTACATCGCTGCCATCACCAACCCCAACCAAAGAGCAGAGGTGGAGAGGTGAGCTGTTGTGCAGAACTGGCACAGATTTTAACACCGGTGATAACCGGAGTCAGAATGCATGTCTTCCCGGGTAAAGGTGAGGTAAATTTACACCGTGTTCCCTCCTTATTAACCATCATGATTCTCTGGCCTTCACATTTACATTTACACTTACGGCATTCAGCAGACGCCCATATCCAGAGCGACTTACAACGTGCTTCCATGTCACCATGGATGAAGTGGTCAGTTCTGGTTCACTAGGACCCCCAACTATGAATACAATCTTTTTATTCACTCTGTTCTAGTTTCTATACAGAAGTCAGACAATAAGAAGGTTACAAGTTCATCTAAATATTCTCAGTGACTGAGCTGGAAGTTCATTTCATGCGAGGTGTAATAAGGGCTGTGAGGTAGGATGGTGCTGCTCCATGTTTGGCTTTGTAGGCCAGCATCAGTAGTTTGAACCTGATGCGTGCAGCTACTGGGAGCCGGTGGAGGGAACGTAGCAGAGGGGCGGTGTGGGAGAACTTGGGAAGGTTGAAGAGCATTTTGTATCAGTTGTAGAGGTTGGATGGTACACCAGCAGTAGACCAGCTAGAAGGGAGTTGCAGTAGTCCAGTCGTGAGATTACTGAGGACTGGACCAGGATCTGGGTGGCCTGTGTTGGTAGATAAGGACGGATTCGTCTGATATGGCCTTCTCACTGCTCAGGGAGGCTGTGGTCTGATAAAGAACTGCTGTACATCAGAAACATCAGCTGGGTCCCCAGATTACGGCAATTCTTTCTCTTATCGATATGTTGGCTTTTTTATGTTGCTTCTTATCACAGATCAGGTAAATAAAGCAGTAAAATCTGCACGGTCAAGGCTGTGTGTGTGGGTGTGTTGGGACGATTGTGGCACACGAATCTCTCTCCCACACATTACAGACAGAACGGAGCACGGAGCCGAGACTTATGGGTAAAACTGTGAGTGAGGCACAAAAATGAGTGAGGCACAAAACACACAAGTCACTACGTCACCTGTACCCTCACACTGTTCTGCTGACTGTTGTCACCACGTCATCCGGTAGCTGTGAGGCCAGAATATGACTGAGCGTGAGTTGGGTTATTTTTGCGTCCAGAGTGAAGAACATGCTGCTGAAATCCAACTGCGTCCTTGAGGCCTTTGGGAACGCCAAGACCAACCGCAACGACAACTCCAGCAGGTTCGGCAAATACATGGACATCAACTTCGACTTCAAGGGCGACCCCATTGGCGGCCACATAAACAACTACCTGCTGGAGAAGGTAGGGGGCACCAATATGGGTCGTACATGCCTCTGTAAATGTGCACTTATTCCTCTTCATCTCTCTTAGTCTCGAGTTATCTTCCAACAAGAGGGGGAGAGAAGCTTCCACTCCTTCTACCAGGTCAGACCTCAGAGGTCCACAGCCAAACTTGACCTCCTGCTCACCTGCTTTGCTATAATTTGTGTCTGTGTGTGGACGTGCAGCTGGTCAAAGGAGCTCCTGACTCTCTGCTGAAGTGCCTCCACGTTCAGAAGGACCCAACTGCCTACAGCTACATCAAAGTAGGCGGCCAAACCAAGGTACATCTCGCACAAACACACACACACACACACACACACACACACACACACACACACACACACACTCCAAAAAGCCAGTCAGACCAGCAAAATGGCCTTTAATTACAGCACGTCCATGCGATTCATTCATTTTTTAGGTTTAGCCAGTGTTCACCTTTTACAGTGCAGGGTCTGTCCCTTTTCTCCCTCTCGCCATTGTCGCTTTTCCCTCCCTCTTTCCTCCCTCCCTCCTTCCTCCCTTCCTCCCTCTCCGCCTGTTTGATGGAGGTTTAATGAGTAGGAAGCAAAACAAATTTACAGCAACAATCAGGCTGACGTCATGGAACATGCGATAGGCGGGCGGCGCCGCATTTTACGGCCGCTCAGCTGGTTCTACTCCAGACCTCACCAGGCGTGAAGGAGACGGAGGCGCTTGTTGTTGTGTCAGAAGTCCAGTGTCCCCGGGGTTTCGTCCCAGACTAATAAAAACAGCAGCAGGAGCCGCAGCTTCGTGGGACCGTGCGTTCCTCCACAAAGCGTGGGGAAGTGGCCTTCAAAGCCCCGGACTTCTGTCACTCTGCTGTGACTATTTTTTAGATTTTGGGGCGGACTTATTCTGTGGTTTTATTCTGTTACTGTCTCACACTGTCTCCTCTCCCACAGTCTGCCATCAACGATGGCGCCGATTTTAAAGCTGTAGCGGATGCCATGAAGGTGATTGGTTTCACCCCAGAAGAAATCCAGACTGTTTATAAGATTCTGGCCACCATATTGCACCTGGTACTTCATTCATTTGTTCGTTCATTCATTCATATTTACGTCTTGGTAATTGTGCTGCAGTTGCAATGTCAGCCATAAGGACCAGCCCGCCACTCAACTCTGAACTTGTCTGCGGTCTCCCAGGGCAACCTGAAGTTTGGCTGTGACGGAGATGTGACACTAATCGAGAATACCAAAGTTGTGACAGTGCTGGGTGACCTGCTGTCCACGAAAGAGGAGAATGTGACCAAGGCCCTGCTGTACCGCACCGTGTCCACGGGACGCGACGTCATCGACAAGCAGCACACGGATCAGGAGGCCGGATACGGCCGCGACGCGCTGGCCAAGGTCAGAAACAAAGTCAAGTGATCGTCATTGTGATGCGCACAGTGAAATGTGTCCTCTGCGTTTAACCCATCACCCTTGGTGAGCAGTGGGCAGCCATGACAGGCGCCCGGGGAGCAGGTACGGTACTTTGGGGACGGTACTTTGCTCAGTGGCACCTTGGTGGATCGGAATTCGAACCGACAACTTTCTGATTACAGGGCCGCTTCCACTGGCCCAGTACTAGTACTACTCCGTCAGAGGAGCATTCCTGCCACATGAAATTCTTCATATTTTACTTATATTAACTTTAGGCTAATGTCAGAGTCAAACACAAGATGGACTACGGGTAGGACGCGCTACAAACAGCATGTGGTACTTACGTTTCAGTTTGTTATCTGAAATAATGTGGTGGGATTGTGAGGGTCGGGCACATTAACGGCTTTAGCCGCGCCTACTTTTTCAGTACTACAAAATGTGCTTTATTTTAGCAGTAAAACAGGGATGCCTGTTAATATTTAGGATGTAAATGTGATGCACTGTGACGTCTCTACATTATCAGCACGTAACGACCGTTTGCACGTTTGATCCGTGTAACGACCGTTTGCACGTTTTATCCGTGTAACGACCGTTTGTACGTTTTATCCGTGTAACGACTGTTTGCATGTTTTATCCGTGTAACGACCGTTTGCACGTTTTATCCGTGTAACGACTGTTTGCATGTTTGATCCGTGTAATGACTGTTTGTACGTTTTATCCGTGTAACGACTGTTTGTACGTTTTATCCGTGTAACGACTGTTTGCATGTTTTATCCGTGTAACGACCGTTTGCACGTTTGATCCGTGTAACGACTGTTTGTACGTTTTATCCGTGTAACGACTGTTTGTACGTTTTATCCGTGTAACGACTGTTTGCACGTTTTATCCGTGTAACGACTGTTTGCACGTTTTATCCGTGTAACGACTGTTTGCACGTTTGATCCGTGTAACGACTGTTTGCACGTTTGATCCGTGTAACGACTGTTTGTACGTTTTATCCGTGTAACGACTGTTTGCACGTTTGATCCGTGTAACGACTGTTTGCATGTTTTATCCGTGTAACGACTGTTTGCACGTTTGATCCGTGTAACGACTGTTTGCATGTTTTATCCGTGTAACGACCGTTTGCACGTTTGATCCGTGTAACGACTGTTTGTACGTTTTATCCGTGTAACGACTGTTTGCACGTTTTATCCGTGTAACGACTGTTTGTACGTTTGATCCGTGTAACGACTGTTTGCACGTTTGATCCGTGTAACGACTGTTTGTACGTTTTATCCGTGTAACGACTGTTTGCACGTTTTATCCGTGTAACGACTGTTTGCACGTTTGATCCGTGTAACGACTGTTTGCATGTTTTATCCGTGTAACGACTGTTTGCACGTTTGATCCGTGTAACAACTGCTTGCACATTTGATCCATGTAACGACTGTTTGCACGTTTTATCCGTGTAACGACTGTTTGCCCGTTTGATCCATGTAACAACTGCTTGCACGTTTGATCCATGTAACGACTGTTTGCACGTTTGATCCGTGTAACGACTGTTTGCATGTTTTATCCGTGTAACGACTGTTTGCACGTTTGATCCGTGTAACAACTGCTTGCACATTTGATCCATGTAACGACTGTTTGCACGTTTTATCCGTGTAACGACTGTTTGCCCGTTTGATCCGTGTAACGACTGTTTGTACGTTTGATCCATGTAACGACTGTTTGCCCGTTTGATCCATGCAACAACAGTTTGCACGTTTTATCCGTGTAACGACTGTTTGCCCGTTTGATCCATGCAACAACAGTTTGCACGTTTTATCCGTGTAACGACTGTTTGCCCGTTTGATCCATGTTACGACCGTTTGTACGTTTTATCCGTGTAACGACTGTTTGCACGTTTGATCCATGCAACAACAGTTTGCACGTTTTATCCGTGTAACGACTGTTTGCCCGTTTGATCCATGCAACAACAGTTTGCACGTTTTATCCGTGTAACGACTGTTTGCCCGTTTGATCCATGCAACAACAGTTTGCACGTTTTATCCGTGTAACGACTGTTTGCCCGTTTGATCCATGCAACAACAGTTTGCACGTTTTATCCGTGTAACGACTGTTTGCCCGTTTGATCCATGTTACGACCGTTTGTACGTTTTATCCGTGTAACGACTGTTTGCACGTTTTATCCATGTAACGACTGTTTGCACGTGTCACCCAGGCGATTTACGAGCGTCTCTTCTGCTGGATCGTGGGGAGGATCAACGACGTCATTGAGGTGAAGAACTACGACGCTCGGGTGCACGGGAAGAACACGGTTATCGGCGTCCTCGACATCTACGGCTTTGAGATTTTCCAGAACAACAGGTCAGCAAGAGACGAGACTCGCCTGTACACTGCTGAATAATCGCAGTGGCTGCGTGAATGTGGCTAAATTCGCTCAGAGCTCTGATACGATTAATGTGACCTGCTGAAATCTCTCTGTCCTCAGCTTTGAACAGTTCTGTATAAACTACTGCAACGAGAAGCTGCAGCAGCTCTTCATCCAGCTGGTGCTGAAGCAGGAACAGGAGGAGTACCAGAGAGAAGGGATCCCCTGGAAACATGTAGAGTTCCTCCGAAAGTTCCTCCGAAAGTTAGCGTTGCAGATTCAGGTTTTAAAACGTCTGCGCATCTCTGCCTGTCACTCTGCAGATCGACTACTTTAATAACCAGGTGATCGTGGACCTGGTGGAGCAGCAGCATAAGGGCATCTTCGCTGTCCTGGATGAAGCCTGTATGAATGTGGGGAAAGTGACGGACGAAATGTTCCTGCAGGCGCTCAACAACAAACTGGGCAAACACGCACATTATACCAGCCGCAAGGTATACACACACACACATGCATTGTACCAACACTCATCGGTTTTATACTGTCTGCGGGTGACCCCAACACAAGCATTCACACACACACACACACACCTATATATAAACTCACAGGACACAAACTGCACCACACATACATAATATTATTGCTCCAGAACCAGACCACGCAATTTTATAACAGGGTTTTATAAAATTAGAGGGTGGTAGTAGGGTGGTAGTAGCCTAGTGGTTAACACACTCGCCTATGAACCAGAAGACCCAGGTTCAAACCCCACTTACTACCATTGTGTCCCTGAGCAGAACACTTAACCCTGGATAAGGGCGTCTGATAAATGCTGTAAATGTAAATGTGTAACCGAATGACATGCAGGAAATATGTCGCAGTTCCCTCTGCTGCCCACTAGAGGGAGGCAGAGGTCTGAGTCTGAGTCGCCACAACTGAGTCACCACTTTGCTGCAGGTGATGTCACTTGGAGCCAATCAGAGGCACCGAGGGGCTACTGTTTGTCAGGCAGACTGGATAGAAGCTGAGATGATTGTGTGAAGTTTTGGTGAGGAGAAGAGAGATACCTCTCTTCAGTGGTGCCCTAGCGGTTAAGGAAGCGGCCGCGTAATCAGAAGGTTGTCGGATCAAATCCTGAACTGCCAGGGTGCCACTGAAGTCCGCTCGATCACGGCAGCGCCGCAACACACTGCTCCCCGGGCGCCTGTCATGGTGCCCACTGCTCACTAAGGGTGATGGTTAAATACAGAGGACACGTTTCACACTGTCACCATGTGCTGTGCTGCAGTCTCACAATCACTTCACTTTCACTTTCATCTCTTCAGAACACACTGTCACCCTGTGTTCTTCAGTTCCGACAGCAGTGGGGCATCGTACGGCACAGTTGTTGTGAAACCTGTGACCTGGACCTCATTGACCACCGGTCTGAATGAAGGGCACCAGGGTTCAATCCCCATTGAACTCAGGTCAAACGCAGCATTACTGAGTCCTTTTACACAAACACATGCATCAAGCAGCGTGTAAACATTCGGCCTGGTACACGCGTGTGTGCACATTCATCCAGTAACAGACTGACCGGATGAAGGGGTTCTTCTGTCAGAATAGTGAGTGTAGAATAAGGATGCTGGCCCCATTTCGTCTGTAGTGCAGAGGGCCGCTTGCACTCTCCGCTGTGTGTGTGTGTGTGTGTATGTGTGGAGAGGCGTGTGAAGGCGTTGTCACACACTGCAGGTGTTGGTCCTACGGACAGACCTGAAAGAGGCAGAGATGTGTTAGTTGTGCTGCACATAATGCCTCAGAGGCAATTCAAAGTGAAAGTGAAAGCGATTGTCATTGTGAAGCACTGCAGCACAGCACAACGTGTCCTCTGTATTTAACCATCACTCTTGGTGAGCAGTGGGCACCATGACAGGCGCCCGGGTGTGTGGGGACGGTGCTTTGCTAGGGTTGGGGATTTGAACCGGCAACCTTGAGATTAAGGGTCTGCGGTCACCACTGCCCCACAATTTGGGTGGCTTCAGGCTCTTTCTTTCCTCCAACTTTTCCTGTGACTGCAGAGAGGGAAGAGTGAGGGAGCGATGGATGGATGAGAGATGGAGACGTCCATCAGCTGAGCAAGGCGCTGTGGGGGAAACGGCTTTTGCTGATGCATCGTCTCTGTAGTTTCACTGCTGCATGTACATTTACATTTACAGCATTTACCAGACGCCCTTATCCAGAGCGACTTACAGTCAGTAGTTACAGGGACAGTCCCCCCCTGGAGACACTCAGGGTTAAGTGTCCTGCTCAGGGACACAATGGTAGTATGTGGGGTTTGAACTTCTGGTTCATAGGCGAGTGTGTTACCCGCTAGGCTACTACCACCCATGTATGTGGCCTCAGTTGATGTCAGAACTCACACAGCGTTGGAGTCTGTACGTTTGTTGCAGATGAAGTTTACTGACAAGCACTTTATTCCCTTCAGAGAGCTCTGAAGTCTGGTTCATTTTCTCTGTGATGATCACGGAGCCCTAAACAGGCTGAATGGATGGAGGGGCCCAGTTTTCCCAGGAATGCGGGAGGAACTATAGGCAGGGAAGAGTGTCCACGTCTCGGTTAATGGCAAGAAGTGCAGGGAGTGGAGAGCAGTGAAGGCAGAGATGAAGACCATTCCACTCTTGTCTGAGAAGTAGGTGACAATATGGAGTAGATATTGGTTGCTTGTAACAGAGCCTCTGCAGTGTGAATATGTTCTCCTCAGCCTGAAAGTCAAACACACGATGGCTGTACAACTGGGACCATCCCGGTCCGCCCACTGCTCACCAAGGGTGATGGTTAAATACAGAGGACACGTTTCACCGTGTCACCGTGCGCTGTGCTGCAGTGTCTCACAATGACAGTCACTTCACTTTCACTTTTTCAACTGAGCTTATAAACAGACAGAGTCTATCCATACACAGTTAGCGTTTGAGCTGATATGCTTGCGTCCGTGCCGTGCGTCATAATGTGTAGTGTGCACTCCTTACAAGCAGGAGTCAGTGTCGATGCCACAAACCTGTATCTTAAACCGTCATCAGACCGTAGTGGTGCAGATCTCGCAACACTTCGAAATAACGCCGCCATTGCATCCATATCCGTATACGTTCTGTTCATTTTTCAGCATGTGCACAAAAGCCGACTTGACTGTACGAACTTACATACGTATGTAGTTAGCAGTTAACGTATGTATATCTGCCTTTACAGTACAGTTCTGTCTGCAATTCCTCAAAGATATTTTTATTTACTTTAAGCAAGAGAAAGAGCAAAAAAAAATGACAATACCCACAATATAAAAAAGAGTTAAGTTCTGTAAGAGTTACATACAAAGATCGGGCAACGTTGCAGTAGAGTATTATAGGAAAAATGGCAATTTAGTCATATTCGAAGAACAATAATGTTAATAAACCCAACAACCTTTCCACATAATAATAACCCCGTCCTCATGCCAGATTGATTAATGAAAAAGGACAAGACGACAATATCGTTTCTGGAACTTCACTGGGTGATTCTGAGGCTGAAGGCTTGTAAAATACTCCAGGAAGGGCCCCCACACCTCATTCTGCATCTTGATTCCGTCGTTGACCTTCGCTGTCCCTCGTTTACCACACAACAACAGCGGAGCGAGTGGGGGGAGAGCAGAAAGCCCCAGGGCGCACGGTTCTTATTGATTTCCACGAAGGAACTGCGTTCGGGTCATTCGACCCTCTGGCACTCGGTCTACAAGTCAGCTCTCATTCTCTAATTTTAACTCTGGCCCCATGACATAGATACACTTCAAATAAAGGTCATTTGTTTAATTTCCATCCCACTATTCTGTTCATTTTTGCTCAACCAGTGTGAATCTGTTGAAGCTGCGGCGCTCTATGCATGGGGGAGGGTGTAGACTGATACCTGATATCCCCATGTTGCTGTTCATCTTGGACAGACACCGGCCCTTCAGATAAACACGGACAACGTTATCGATGCTGCGCCAGGATGAACAGCAGCACTGGGAAATCTGATCAAACGGTGGTAAGTGGGTGTTTACGAGCAACCACAAATTCCATCGCTATTTACCAGATTTACCCTTATCCAGAGCGATTTCCAGGGTCAGTCGTTACAGGGACAGTCCCCCCCTGGAGACACTCAGGGTTAAGTGTCTTGCTCAGGGACATGGTAGTAGGTGGGATTATCCAGAACGTTCTTTCATGTTACCATCAGTGGGTCACCAGGACTCCAACCACGAATACGATCATTTTATTCACTCTGTTGTAGTTTTTCTTACACAAATCAGACCAAAAGTCTAAATATTGAAATATTGTCTAAAGAGGAACCTGTGACTTTGTGGTCTTCTGATTTATAGCTTGGCCGCTACCACCCTACAAGTCTGGCATGACCCAGGCGTCTATATCTGCCCCTCCCCCCATGACACACACACACACACACACACACACCAAAATACAGAAGAGAACAATTTGGTTCTTACACACATGAACACACACCGTTAATAATAATACAGACGCACATTCACACAAGCTCAAGGTCCATTACCGCCCACAGTCTTGCCACCTGTGCCCGCTGGCTCAGCTTGGCATCTGGAGGGTCACCCCCACTACGAGCCAGACCACATTTAGAACAAAGCGCTCTGATTTGATGAGAGGATCGGCTTTCTGATTGGCCTGTTAGATGCTCAGACTTTCCATTGATGGACACCATAGGTGTAATACTGGCGTGTTGATGTATCTCTTTAAATATCATTCCACCGCGTTAAATTATTCACAGTCACATGACCCGCTGCTGGTTAATGGCGTTGCTTCGGAACAGCTGGATCTGCACCTGGATTATTGTTTAATTACTTCTCTCCACAAATCCACGACATTAAAGCAGAATCCATCATACTGAGAAGCAAACAATCCCGCAGACTGTTTCGGCATAATCCCCCGTATTTAAACCAATTTCTTCCCTTTGAACTTTAAGAGACGGTTGAGTGTGTATTAATACTCTATGGTGGAACTCTTGACAGTGGCCTACATTCGGGCGCCGACGTTGGGCCCCGCAGTCTCATGCAGAATTCAAGCTCATCCATTATACACACACACACACAGGAGCACACCAGCTATACACACGCCCTCTGTTTATGTCACTTCGTCATTTCTGCTCCCTCTTCCCTGGTGGAGCAGGAAATGGGGGGCAGAGAGTGACAGAATGAATGAAAAGAAAGGAGCCAGGCAGTGATGGAGAGAGCGGAGCTCGAAACCATGAATTACTTTTGGTCGAATGACTTTTTCTCCTTTCGGCCCCTGTTGAGATGAATAAAAGCGCCCCCACCGGCCCTCGGTGCCCCTCGACCCAGAGTCCCAGACCCTGTAACTGAAGGCCGTTCTCGCACCGCTTTTCTCTGACTGTGTCTTCTCTCTGTCTGCCTCCTCAGCTCTGCCCCACCGACAAATCCCTGGAGTTCGACCGGGACTTCCGGATCCGGCACTACGCGGGAGACGTGGTGTGAGTGTGCACCTCAGCACCTGATCCACTGATAAAGCTTTTTATTGCCATAATGGAATTAAACCGAACAAACCTGCTCTCAGTAGCATTCTGGTAAAGGAAGAATGTAATAAGCATAGTTTAAAAGCGCAAACTAATATTTTTTAACTACAGTAATGAGGAAAACCACGTTAAACAACCTGCATCCATACAGCGGTGAAGCCTAGCGTGCCACTGAGCAAAGCACCGTCCCCACACACCTGTCATGGCTGCCCACTGCTTCACCGTGTGCTGTGCTGCAGTGTCTCACAATCACGTCACTTTCACTTTCATGTAGATAAACCTGCCGTAACCTGTTTATTTACATTTATTTTACCCAGCGTCCACTAAGCTGTTCGTGTGCTTGTGTGTTCAGGTACTCTGTACTGGGCTTCATCGATAAGAACAAGGACACCCTGTTTCAGGACTTCAAGAGGCTTCTGTATAACAGGTGGAGCAGCGCACACTCCTCTACCTTCTACCTTCTCACCTCACCCTCCTCACGCCCTCCCCTCGACCTTCCCGTTCGCAGTTCTAACCCGGTGCTGAGGAGCATGTGGCCGGAAGGGAAGCTCGGCATCACAGAGGTGACCAAGCGCCCTCTAACCGCCGCCACGCTCTTCAAGAACTCCATGATATCCCTGGTGGAGAACTTGTCCTGCAAGGTGCGTATGTGCTTGGTGCAGAACGTGTTGTGTGTGTGTGTGTGCATCGTGTCTCAGCCGACTCCGCGTGTGCTAGGAGCCGTACTACGTGCGCTGCATCAAGCCCAACGACGTGAAGAGCCCGCTGCTGTTCGAGCGCGAGCGCTGCCGGCACCAGGTGGAGTACCTCGGCCTGCTGGAGAACGTCCGCGTGCGCCGCGCCGGCTTCGCCAACCGACAGACGTACCCCCGCTTCCTGCAGAGGTCTGTGGGCTTTTTTTATTCTGAATTTCCAGTAACACAGTAACAGCCGGGAGCTGCTTCCACTGAAGGTCAGACTTGCTGAGACCCCTGGACATTAGTTGTCCTCCACAGCTCTGGACAGGACCTCCTGCCTGCACTGTTTGACACATGGAAGGTAATCTGATCTGCTCCTGTGGGGAGCCCAGAGCCGTTTCCGCGGTGAGTCAGCTGGTCTCTGCTGCGGCCGCGGTCAACATCGGTGTAACGTGTCGTTTGGGGAAACAGACATAAGCTCATACATCATCTTATATGACTGCAATAAAATATGCATGGAGGACAAGTGGTCCTGCTGGTCTGCTCTGTCATTGGTCATTGGGTGGTAGTAGCCTAGTAGTAGCCTAGCGGGTAAAACACCTGCCTATGAACCAGAAGACCCGGGTTCAAACCCCACTTACTACCATCGTGTCCCTGAGCAGGACACTTAACCCTGAGTGTCTCCAGGGGGGGGACTGTCCCTGTAACTACTGGGTGGTACTAGCCTAGCGGGTAAACACCTGCCTGTGAACCAGAAGACCCAGGTTCAAACCCCACTTACTACCATCGTGTCCCTGGGCAAGACACTTAACCCTGAGTGTCTCCAGGTGGGGGACTGTCCCTGTAACTACTGGGTGGTAGTAGCCTAGCGGGTAAAACACCTGCCTGTGAACCAGAAGTCCCAGGTTCAAACCCCACTTACTACCATCGTGTCCCTGAGCAGGACACTTAACCCTGAGTGTCTCCAGGGGGGGGACTGTCCCTGTAACTACTGGGTGGTACTAGCCTAGCGGGTAAAACACCTGCCTGTGAACCAGAAGACCCAGGTTCAAACCCCACTTACTACCATCGTGTCCCTGGGCAAGACACTTAACCCTGAGTGTCTCCAGGTGGGGGACTGTCCCTGTAACTACTGGGTGGTACTAGCCTAGCGGGTAAAACACCTGCCTGTGAACCAGAAGACCCAGGTTCAAACCCCACTTACTACCATCGTGTCCCTGAGCAAGACACTTAACCCTGAGTGTCTCCAGGGGGGGGACTGTCCCTGTAACTACTGGGTGGTAGTAGCCTAGCGGGTAAAACACCTGCCTGTGAACCAGAAGACCCAGGTTCAAACCCCACTTACTACTATCGTGTCCCTGAGCAAGACACTTAACCCTGAGTGTCTCCAGGGGGGGACTGTCCCTGTAAGTACTGACTGTAAGTCGCTCTGGATACGGGCGTCTGGTAAATGTGGTAAATGTAAATTGGTTAGCATGAGACCTGACCATATTGATCGGTCCGCTGGCATTTTTAAAACCACCGGTCACAGCCGGCAAACGGAACTAGGGACATGTCATTTACCATCGACCTCCGTAAAGGCCGTACGCACGCCACTCCTAGCATCCTACTGCAGGCACGTAAGGAGCAGCTCTTACATAAATCTGAAATAGGGCGGCCCTTCCACTCTATCCGCCGCAAAATCTCTCACCAAATCTCTCACCACAGATGATTTATCGGGATTATTCTAGAGCGACCCGGCAAATCAAGCCACTTCAAGCTAACGTCTGCCAGCATGTGTCTGAGCAGATGTTAGCTGTCGTTAAGCCATTTCGAAAACGTATCCTTCCCACTGCCCTCTCTGACGCACATCGCTTCGGCCCACTAAATTGATCCACGACTTACGCCTTTCTAAACGTTCTTCTAAACGTTAAAAGCGTTCCGCTGGTGCCCACTTTGGGGTTTGATACCCAGATCGTGTTTTTTTGCATTATACTGTCGTGGTTGATGACTTCCTACATCTCCTGATGGCCCGCTCTGTGTTACCAGGTATAAGATGATCTCTCAGTTCACGTGGCCGAACCACGACCTGCCGTCGGACCGAGAGGCGGTCAAGCGCCTGCTGCAGGGCTGCGGGTTCGAGCACGACGCCGCGTACGGCAAAACCAAGGTGTTCATCCGCACGCCGCGCACCATCTTCAGCCTGGAGGAGCTGCGGGTGGAGATGGTGCAGAGGATTGTTCTTTTCCTGCAGAAGGTGGGACTTCAAAACACACGCCAAGTCCTATAAATTCAATTCAAGAACACGGCTGAGTGAATATGCAGCGTAACCGCGTGATAATACCATATTACGTATATTATTTGACTTAAAATGTAGGCTCATGGAGACAATAAAGGATTAAAACCTTGTAAATCCTGCCTGAGAATAGTGGGTAACACACTCGCCTATGAACCAGAAGACCCAGGTTCAAACCCCACTTACTACCATTGTGTCCCTGAGCAAGACACTGAGTGTCTCCAGGAGGGGACTGTCCCTGTAACTACTGATTGTAAGTCGCTCTGGATAAGGACGTCTGGTAAATGCTGTAAATGTAAATGAGAATATGGGAATATGACAAAGCAACCACTGACTTGACATAATTTCTCAAATTATAAAATCATCAGGGTGCCCTGGCATTTCTCAAGACACCTAAAGTCAGGAAATAAACTGTAAACACTGAAAAAAAAAAGAAGTAATCTGTCACTCCCAATGACAGGGCAGTGGTGGTCTAGCAGTTATATAGAAGCTGACTCGTAATCAGAAGGTTGCCGGTTCGAGTCCCGAGCCGCCAAGGTGCCACTGAGGTGCCACTGAGCAAAGCACCGTCCCCACACACTCCTCCCCGGGCGCCTGTCATGGCTGCCCACTGCTCACTCAGGGTGATGGGTTAAATACAGAGGACACGTACGGGGTGGTAGTAACCTAGTGGGTAAATCCCACTTACTACCATCGTGTCCCAGAGCAGGAAACTTAACCCTGAGTGTCTCCAGGGGGGGACTGTCCCTGTACCTGCTGACTGTAAGTCACTCTGGATAAGGGCGTCTGGTAAATGCTGTAAATGTAAACGTTTCACTGGGTGCTGTACTGTGATGTGTCACATGTGACAACTAATCACTTTCACTTCATAATGTTTTATTATATAAAGTAAAAAATATCATAAACATAAATTGTAAACCTTTTTTTAAAAGAGCAAACTAATATTTTGTAACTGCTGGAATGTGAAAGGAACACTTAAAACAAACAACAACAATGGTTGACTTTTTTCAGTGTAGCCACCATTTCTTGAACGGGTTAGAATTGGGGGAAGCCATTCATCTCAGCCAATTTTCATACAGAAGGACATTAGAAGAGTAGCTCATTTGCATGACGAACCTGGGAGGCATATTACCCCACTCAACCTGCTGAGATTTGATTGGTTTCATAAAAGGCTAAATGCTCTCAGGCCAAAAAAACACCCTCTCATGGCAAAACAGTGTGTAACAGTCCTAAACAGACCCAGGCCAATGAAAAGGATAACATTTTAATTCAAATTTAATGTGAAGTTAGTGCATTTAAGACTGCGCGCTGCATAAACCGCAAGAAATCACATTTTCTAACATTTCTCTGTGAATGAAAGGCGGTCTCTGATCATCTCTGATCCAGCTGCCCACAAGCAACATGCAGCAGGTAGCAGATGGTCACCACGTGGCATCGTGACCTCAAACAATGTATGAATCATAATGCTTAACAAAAGCTGAAAGCGATAAAAAGGATGATAGTGTAAAATGTCCCTCCCTGAATTCCTTTAATCCAATCCGAATCCCAAATCAGAACAAACTGTGCTATCATTTTATTTTATATCCAGGCCCATAGACGAGGATAGTAAAACACATGTATTTTTATATATAAACACACACACACACACACACATATCAAATATATTGAAATATTTGATTTAATTTCTCTTTAATAGTTTTGGCCCCTCATGCATTTTGAATGAGTTTGAGTCATTTTCCCATTTTTCTTACATTCAGCACTTTCACACTTTCCATCTCATTTGTTCTGTCACCCCGGGCTCCGCTCTGATGAGCTGCGGAGGCGACTTCTTTATTTCCTCTTTCTTCCTCGCGTGACCCAGTTTCTCAGACACGACGTTGCACCGCAGTCGGGACAGATGTACGGGACCGCCATTACTGAAGCTGATTGGTGGCAACACGGACGCACACGGTGCACTCCTTCACCAAAGAGCACGGCGAAACAGCTGACACACACACACACACACATCTGAAGTGGAATGTGTGAGGCTCATGCAGCGTTGATTGTCATATTCCTGTCCGTCACTGTCAGCCCACAGACCGTCTCGCCGTTCCGACTGTCAGCTCAATCGGCCGGAAGTGCGGTACCGCTCGCGGCGGGACAGACGTTACGGCCTCCGGTACAGGTTCTAAACCTGCTGTCCCCACAGGCGGCGGCTCGGTAATCTGCGGTGCGGGTGACCTTGAACGGCCGCCTGAGCCCCGGGGCGGACTGGAACGGGAAACCCGCTTTCATCCTCGGGGGGCGACCTGTCTGCGTCCCCCCCCCCAGCAGCCGAGCGATTAATACCCACCTCACACGCCCTTCTATAATGAGAAATGCAGGCTCTGCAGGATTCAACCCCATAAAAATAACCGGGAGATGGATTCTCCCCGGAATGTATCACCTTCTTTTAGGGGAGGAAATCACAGAGAATCCTTACAAACGATAACATTTTGATTATAGATCAATAGATAAAATATATGCTAAAAGATATGCTAATACACGCTGTTTGTATACTAATACATTAAACATAAATTATACATTTAAGTGTTTAGAAAGTTGATAATCTTGAGTCATACATCTTAAGCAGGCTCTATGTGTGTGTGTGTGTGTGTGTGTGTGTGTGTGTGTGTGTATATGTACACGTGAGACAAAGGGCTATATGCAGCACATGGTATTATCTATTCATTATATTGTAATAAACTTGGTTGTGTTTGCAGAATATAAAGCAATAAGCAAAATGACGAGCTGTTAAAAATATTCAACAGCAAACATGAGCTCAAATGAGAAAGAAAGTCACTACGCTGCATCATCAACATGTCTAATATAAAATACAATATGAGGAGAAACTACATCTTTAATTATACCCCTTATGCCTTGAGTCTGATATTAACATTGTGCTAGATATGCGCAGCTCTGTACTGTATATCATGCCCTCGCTTATCCTGTAAAGGCCGAAATGAAGGTGCTTGCTGTCTGAACATGAGTAATGGTATATACCCTTAAACTAATGATATGTTAAATTATTAATTTCTTTCTATATTTACATATATTATTCATTTTTTGTTTCTATCTGGTGTAATGTTCAGTATACAGGTTCCCAGGTGGACTTTGCAATTTTCTCGAATAGACCTGATTCTCAAACGTTCTCAAAGCGTTTGGGTTTGGTGCCTTGTGTCACTGTTTGGTTCTGTATTTCCCACAAGGCTTTGCTCCTCCCCCTCTCAGACTCGGCATTGGCTTCAGTGTCATGTGCCATCCCTTTATCTGACTCGGGCAGATTTATGTGTCGGGTGCCAGCAGCTTCAGAGTTAATGCCAAGTCCCCGAGTGTCCCCAACCCCCTGAACCCCAGCCCCCAATATCCTTCTTCTCTCTCTCTCTCTCTCTGCAGTATAGTTTTTTTTTTTGGCAGCCTGTCTTCCTTTTATTTTTAATCGAGTCTTTGCGTCAAGCTGTCATTTTAGTCTTTTTTTATTCACGTCCAGACTCATTTTAGTCGTCAAGTATCAGTCAACTAAAATGATTTTACTCATATTTTAGTCAGAATAATTTTAGTCTAGTGTTATTCAATGAAAATTGTATTTTAATCTTTTTTTTTTAGTAATTCAATTCTATTTAACCCAGTCAATATAGTACAAGTACCTGGTAGAACAACATTTTTTAGTCAAACTCAATTAAAACAAGGTTATCTTATTATTATTATTATAGATAGATAGATAGATAGTTTTCTCTTTTTCCTTTCTTTCTTTCAATCCCCCTCTCGTGAGTGTGATAAATGACTGTTCTCTTGGGAGGAGGGTCTGGAGGAGGGGTCTCTCTGCTCCATCATGCTCTTTTTATTGCCAGGCGTCCTGCTCCTATTTCACACTGTCATCCTGTTTTCTGTTTCCTTTCCCTCGTCCCTGTCTCCTGCTAATCCAGACCTCGGTACCCGGAGTCCTCTGTCCTCCTAATGCTCAGATTCTGAAGACCTGTCAACCCGCGTCCATGACAGGGGAAAAGTGTCTGTGTGTGTGTGTGTGTGACCCTGTAAGACATTTTTTCCCCACCACCTCTGATTAGTTCTTGCCCAGAGGCAGAACCGGATTACCAAACAAATCCTGACACTCTGCCGTGAAGACATGTTTTTTATTTATTTTTTCTGGAGTTCATCTCTTCCGTCAGCTGATCCCAGATCAGTAATATGACCTCAGTCACGTGTTTAAAACGGCCAGAGCGGCATTTATATACACGCCGTGTGTGTCCTTGTTGCTGTTGTGTTCTGTTTGAATGGGGGGCGGGGGGCAGATCTCACCATGGCAACCGAGATTCGACCGGCGCCTTTCCTTCCCGTTTGACCTCCACCACGGTCACTGGAATGTTTGTCGTAGAAAACGACAACTTTCCATCATTTAGGATGAGATGTGGTGGGCAGATTAATTTCTGAACTGTGCTGCTGGGGGGATGTACTGGAATCCTGAATAGCAGGTCTGTGTTTGATCTGATGGCGCTTTAATTATGTGTTGTAGGAGGAGGGGTCCCAGCTGCGTTTGGGTTCCGTCTCTCGCTTTAATCAGTTCTGAATGGTGTCGGCCCCGCCCCCTCCCAGAACCCAGCATTGTCCTCTTTTTTATTCGTTTTATCAATTGAGTTTATTCCAGTGTCCCTGTTTATCAGAACTACACCATTTACATTAGTAAAATAAACCAGCTTTGGCTACAAATCCCTCATTCTATTACCGATTTATTTTTAAGTCGTTGTTTCTCTCCCATGGGAAAGCCCGGCCTGTGACATTGCATATTTGTGGAATTTCACCCTTCTCCCACGTCCGCTTGGGATTAATGACGCCACACCCTCCCCTTATCCCATCATTCCCTCTTTTAACCCTCCCAGCTCACCTGATGGGAAATGCCCATGCAGCACGCAGTTTAGATTGGCGGCGCTAAAATGCGGCAAAAAGTTGTTCACGACACCGGCCATCCATCCGAACATGAGCGTTTACCCAGCATGCATCTGTCTGGTCTGTCAGCAGTCTCTCAATTAGCCGCTGATGAGGTCGTAAATTGGGAGCAGGAATGTGGTGGAGTGTTTAAAACACGGATCAGACCGCCTCCTCGGACTGTGCCGGTGCTTGGGGGAGGGCTAATTTATCGGAATGGTTTACCCAGCATCCCTCGGGTGCTGTCGCCCATCCACCATCCCCTTTCACGGACGAGTGCAGCCATCTGCCGTGCTCTTTAGCACGGAAGAACGTGCGGCTCACCTGTTCTTTCCGAGAAGCCAGACAGACTCTCCTGTTGGTGCATATTTATTCATAGTTATATGTGTGCGTCATAATCAATTTAAATCTGTCATAATTATGGATCATTGTCAACTTGACATTTTTTTAATAAAAACATTGGATGCTGATTAAAAATGACTGGCCGTTGGGATTTTTGCAGTTTTTTCCCTCAATTCCTCCCGAGCCAACTTGTTCTGTGCTAAACCGCAGGGGTCCCGTGATTTAACTGGGTCTGAGGCGCGCTGATGGTGATGTATTTCAGAGCGAGGCTTGTCTCTCCTCGTCAGGCCGAGGCGCGGCGGACGGGCGCTGCTGATGGAGCTTAATCAGAAAGCGCGGCCTGTCCCGCGGCCTCATGCATTATTCAGGCGGCGGAGCCGCAGCGTGACCCCGCGCGGGCCGGGCAGCAGGTAGAGACGCTGTTGTACAAGCCGAAGGTCCATCTCGATCGCTCGTATGCTCCTCATCGGGGACCAGGGCTATTTTAAGATTTCATACAGCCTCACATTTCAGGTTTTCAAGACAGTTTGACTGAGGGCCACACCAGGAAAATAAACCTTTAATAAATCATCCCGTTCTTGTCCATCGAGCCAACGAAATGAAGAACTGGTTTAGCTTGGTGAAACGCCGCCTCACGATGCTGATCCTCATCCACGTTGTGATGACAGAAATGCGCAGTGATGTTTTGTTGGAAACCGAGCGCCAGCTCGAGTTCTTTATCTAATGTGATGGCGTAAGCAAGGCGTTTTAAGAATGGTTTGCAATCGATTATATGGATTAGTCGTTGCAGCCTACATTGGACCATCAGGGACTATATATGACCCACTCACCCAGCCTAATCGAGCACATTCGGACCTCTTTCCAGGGATCTCTCTCCAGTAAACATATGGCCCCACTCTTACCAGCAGCTTAACTGGCGGAATCTCTCCCGGGAGAACCATCACCATCTATTATTAACGGCTGAGGCGGGTCGGGGTGGTCGAGGTTCCTCCTTTATTGATTCTGGGCCTAATCTCGTCCCTCTACCACGTGCCGCAGGTGTGGAGGGGGACCGTCGCCCGCATGCGGTACCGCCGGATGCGCGCGGCCCTCATCATCATCAGGGCGTACCGGCGCTACAAGGTGAAGTCCTACATCCGCGAGGTGAACCGGCGCTTCAAGAACGTGCGCAGCATGAAGGACCACGGCAGGCACGTCAAATGGCCGACGCCGCCCAAGGTCCTGCGCAGGTTTGAGGAGGCTCTCAAGAACATCTACAACAGGTGAGAGCTTTCCTTTGTCTCTTCCAGCACACCCAGCAAGGCCTCTGCTTGCTAGGCAGACATAGAACATCCACAACCTCCAGGCATTTCGGGTAGAGGGTTCCCAGTATGCTTTGTGCCACATCCCCGGTCTTCAGCACAAATGAGCATCCTTAGATAACCTCCTATTAGCATAAACCTCATTAGCCGTTCCGTGAGGCTTCTCTAAGCCTTGGTAGCTGCCAGGTTTTCGCTGTGGAATTTCATTCGTCACTAAATTGTGTCTCAGGTGAAATCCATTCCTCGCTGTGTTCTCTTGTCTCTTCTCTTGTTTGGCCCCAGGCTCCAGGACTTGCCTCCGGCTGCATGAGGCATCTCTAGGTCCTAATATGCTGATCAAAGACTTCTTTCATATTTCCTAAAAGCTGCTGTTCGATGCTTGGTATAGAAGAAATGATCTTGGTTTCCTCTGTGGTGGTCAGAAGGTGTTCAGCACGCCTTGTTCTACTGATGTTCTACAGGTGGTGGGCCTGGACGCTCATCAGAAGGCTTTCTCCGGAGGAGGTGGTGCAGGTTCGAGCAAAGGTGGCCACTCTTGAGTGCCTGAAAGGACACAGGGCCGACATGGGCCTGCACAGGACCTGGGAGGGCAACTATCTGGTGAGCGGACGGGGTTTCAGTCTATATCTATATGCTTGATCGTGCTTATGACCGCAGATGTTACTAAATAAATTAAAAGATATTACAAAGGTTAAATTTAGTCTAACTTGAACTTTTTATCTGACTTTTTATCTAAACTCAGAAAGAGATTTTCTATCGATCCAAGTGGCCTGCTTGCCACCATGGTCCAGTCTTCACAGAAGACAAGCATAAATGACCAGTCTGACCATAATTATCGTATTTGTACCGTACTTTTACCCTCGATCAACAGTTCCAAAAATCCCATAATGTACAATCATGTAGTTTCATCAGCACAGTCTTGTCATGTCCCTTTACATCACTGATGAAGGTGTACGGAAGACGCGAAGAGTAATCGTACGCAGCATCGCCATCAGACTCAGAAAGAGCCCGTTTTACAGTAAAGCTGTAAATTCTGGGCTGTTCAGTGTTGGGACCGGCCTGCACTCACACAGGTAGAGGCGCTGTTCAGCCCAGAGGTGCTTTTTACAAACCTGTAGGTAAAAGTTGCATTATACACTATAATATTGGGGGATTGAGGCAGTGGTGGCTTATTGGGGAGGCGGTGACCTAGCAGTTAAGGAAGCGTCCCCGTAATCAGAAGGTTGCCGGTTCGAATCCCGATCCGCCAAGGTGCCACTGAGGTGCCACTGAGCAAAGCACCGTCCCCACACACTGCTCCCCGGGCGCCTGTCATGGCTGCCCACTGCTCACCAAGGGTGATGGGTTAAATGTGCACCGTGTGCTGTGCTGCTGTGTATCACTTCACTTTTTTTTAATGGACAGAATAGAAATTGTGCGCATATGACAATTTTTTCTCAGAATCTGCTAGTTCTAAACTGCTGCTACAATAGGATAGGATCTGGCAACAGATTGATCTCCCAGTTCTGCCTTTATTCATGTTGAGTTCAAAATATCTTTGCTTGTGTAGAAGAAGGACAGTCCGGAGAAAGCATCTTCCTTCACCCTGGTTTCCAGTGACCTTCAGCGAAAGGACAAGTTCATGAGGGTTCTCTTCTCCTCCAACGTGCGTAAGGTACGTAAGAGATACGGTCGTGTTGCCAGCACACAGCCCCATATGGGACCATCTTCTAAAAATGTGTTGCGGGGTTTCTGTGTCCTACAGATCAACCGCTTCCATAAAGCTGAGGACCGAGCAGTGTTCATCACCGACCGCCATCTGTACAAGATGGACCCCCTGCGGCAATACAAACCCATGAAAACAATCCCACTGTACAACGTAAGAGGCAGACATCTTCAGTCACGAACCACTGAGTTGGTTTTAGCCCATAAACCAAAAGCTGTGTGTAGTTCAGGGGATTAAACGGCAGTGTTATTAACAGAGAGAGGCTGAAAAGAGAGAGAGAGAGAGAGAGAGAGAGCGAGAGAGAGAGAGAGAAGGTCGCCTGGTCCGCGTAGCCGGGGTCCGGGACCACAAGGCAGTGGGTCACCGGAGAGCCACCGGTTACCCGGCGCCGCAGAATCTGCACACCTCCCGCCTCCCGGCTGCATCCATTCACTCTCCTCTGTTGTCATGCCGACGTCCCAGGAGACGGGGTTGCCATGACAACAGTTCAGGTGGAGGATCAGCTGATGTCTGCCGTCGCTGAGACGTGTGCACAGATGAGCTCCCCCCACAGGATCCTTCTGTTGATGTTTGTGTTCCTTCCTCCTTCTTCCTTCTTCTGCTTTTTGTCCTCATGTACACCGGCGTACGCGTGCTTCGGTAATTCGTGGTTTTAATGAAGACCTCTAGTTTCTTGACTCGTCGTTAGGAGGTTCGAATGACACAGCGTCATTACAGATGTGCTTTTCTTCTCCATGTCCTGCTGCTCCTTTGTTCTCCGGAGTTATGTAACCGTGAATCACTTCCTCTGAGAAGCTCCACCATCCCACCACAGCGCACATTCACCACTCACCTCTGACCCCTCAACCTTGCCCCGTCGGGTGATCTTCTCTCATCTTCTAAAAGTGTCCTTTCAACGCATTTGTATATTGTGGGATTGCGGCGAATCGTTTTCCTGAAGACACTTTCGTACCGATCTGAATATAAGAAAATCCGGCAGCCAGTTGGTTATTGGTACCGAGCAGAGGTGGTTAGTAAACTAGTCATTTTTTGGATGACTACTTGCACTCGTAAAGTTTCGGGCTACTCTACCCACCGCTGGTACCGAGACTTTGGCTGAATCCACTTTATTTTCGGCAGCTGAACTGATTTTTCCTAACGAACTATTGAACGTGGACGCAGTGGACGCGTCGTGTGGGGACGGTTCTTTACTCGGGATTCGAGTTCAGGCTTCCGATTACCCGCTAGGTCACCGCCGCCCCCTCCGCTGGTGCAGAAGGAGGAAATAAAGTGGGTTTAAAGCCAGAGGTGGCAGAAGAACGTGGGAATGTCTTGCAGGAATTAAGATTGTCCTCTCCTCTCCTGTGCAGCTGACAGGGGTCAGCGTGTCTCCAGCGAAGGACCAACTGGTCGTCTTCCACACTAAGGACAGTCGGGATCTGGTCGTTTGCCTGCAGGGAATGACGCCCCTGGGCGAGAGCCGCATTGGAGAACTGGTGGGCACCCTGCTCAGCCACTTCAAAAGGTACCATTACACACACACACACTCACACACACACACACACTTTCAACTGTAGCCTGTAGGACTGAATACACCAACACACCTCCGCCTCTCCTCTCTCACCCTCGCTGTCTGCATCTGTCCAAGTGATGGATGGCCTGCTGCTTCATACATGCAGATGTGAGTGTTGTCCCCGCAGACACACATTTAACCTTCACCTTCATCTCCCTCTGTCAATCCTGCTGATCTGGAATCAGCCAAGATCTGGAATTTGGCCAAGAGTGGCCGCGCAGCTTTAGCTTTCTGGTGCTTTTTAAACCTTGTTCACGCGGAACATTCTGTCAGGTCTGATTAACCAAACTCCAGAAGAATGTTTTGCCACTCGATGATGGAACAGGAGGTTCTTCGTGACTTTAATTAACACCCCAATTTTGGACGGCGACTTTAACGCTGAATAAAAATAAAACCTCCATCCTCACTTCACACCACGTGTGAGTAAGAACATAACCCTCTTATCTGTGGTGACGCAAAGGACAAACTCATCCTTTTATGCGTCGAACAAGTAACTGTGTGTGTGTGTGTGTGTGTGTGTGGAACACTCCCGCTTCTCTTTCATCTCCGCCCGTCCCTCCCTCTTCCACACTCCCCTCGTTTCTGCAGCTGTGCGGATGAAATATTTAAGGCGCCAGGGTCTTTGCTCTAAATTTAGAGCCGCCGCATCCCTGCGCTCCGCCTGCGGAATGTTCCGCGCTTCTCTGCTGCCGTGCGCCACGCCCATACAGTACTGGCAGGTAGCATGTGCTCCGGGCGACGGGTTCTCCTTACGGAAGGAGACGGAAGATCTACGCGGGGAACCGCTGGGAAGATCATCAGTTCAGAGCTCGGCTTCATACACACTCACATGCTGGCCTGGCCTGGTGGGGTCCACCTGTCTTGAAACTGGGAAAATAATGGACACTGCCGCAGAGAGGATGGGGGTACAGGAAGTGTGAGAGAGTAGAGGAGGGGTAGACGTGTGTGTGTGTGAGTGTGCAGGATCTGAGTGTAAATGAGTTGGAAGGAGGCTGAGAGTGAATTTTTGAGGAAGATATTTTTGTCAGCTCACCATCACAGAATCCATCGTGAATTCTACTGTGTGTCAGAGGGTGCTTGAAGAACATGTGAAGCGGAACTGGATACTGCAACATGACAATGACCCAAAGCATACCAGCAAATCCACCAAGGACTGGCGAAAAACTAAGAAGTGGAGAGTCCTGGAATGGCCAAGTCAAAGCCCTGATCTTAATCCCATTGAGACAACTAAACCTGCTTCACACTAAACCCAACCCTTCACCTCAACTTAACCTCCTTTTTTTTCTTTCTTCTTCTTTAGTTATTTGCTTAGTAAGTAGGAATGTGCAGATGAGTTATTAACCCCCCCATCTTCTCAGGGAATCTTGTAATATCTGTTTTAGCCTGATATCTATGATTCTTCAAATGAATATTTTGAGGTTCGGCTTGTTTTTTTTTGTACTGACCTCAGACAGGTGGCTGATGGGGAGTGTGCGTTGCTTGTAATGTAATTAACGGTTCAGCTTTAATAGCGCCGAGCGTGTAAGTGTCGACTCGCTCTACCGCGGAAATGCTGCCAGCAGCAGGCAGATCTGGCAACGCGAGTCTGGACAGCCTCACTCTGCTGAACTGCTGAACACGTCTCCTCCAGCAAGGAGTCCTGCCCCACCCGATCCGTCCTCCCTCCCTGCCTCTCACGCCTCCATGCTGCAGATGCGGTTACCATAGTAACCAACAAGTCCATGCTGGATGGTTCAGCTATTACCAGGCGTCATGACCTAAAGTCCACAACAAGCTCCGCCTGTTGTTCTGCTCGTCATTCGCTGCTCCAGTTTCTTACATTTTACATTTACAGCATTTACCAGATGTCCTTATCCAGAGCGACTTACAACCAGTAGTTACAGTCCCCCCCCTGGAGACACTCAGGGTTAAGTGTCCTGCTCAGGGACACGATGGGAGTAAGTGGGGTTTGAACCTGGGTCTTCTGGTTCATAGTCGAGTGTGTTACACGCTAGGACACTACCACCCTTTCTGTTTACATGTAAACAAAAGCACAGATGCCCTTATCCATACTGAGAGGGACAGTCCCCCTGGAGACTCAGGGACACGGTGGTAGTAAGTTGGGTTTTATTTCTCCCAGTTAGGTATTACTCGGAAAATCCAGGTACAAGAAATACACCGAGAAGATGCAACTGTGGTCTCCAAAACCGGGCGATAAAGCGAGGGGTCATTTCACCTGTCCGTTTCCAAGCCAGGATGACCATCAATCTTCTGGTTCCCCTCAGCTTCCACACCGCTGCTTTATATTTGAACTGAATGCTGAATACGATCTACAAATGTTCCGCGGTGAAGTGTGTGTTGAACACGTGCTAATGATGGCGGTCCCAGGACACGCATGCTTCACCATATGCACTTCGTTGATATTCATGCAGGAAATTAGTGTGAAGTAACTTGATGTGAGGGCAGCGGTGGCCTAGCGGAATCCTGAACTGCCAGGGTGTCACCAGGATCCCCTTGACCAAGGTACCGTCCCCACGCCCTGCTCCCCGGTTAAATACTGAGGACATGTTTCACCGTGGAAATGAATCAATAGTATGGATTATGCGGCCAGCCTTAGCGCACATGCACAGAAGTTGCATGCGACCTACTTTCCGTTCCACCCCTGCATTGCTGTTTCACCGCATCACCCCGCCCCACACCGTCCTCGCTCTGTTCCAGGATTTACCGCCACTCATAAACACGGGGTTCATCCTTTCCCACCCTCCCATTCTCACGCCAGTCCCTCGCGCCATCATTCCTTCACAGACCACTGAAGGACGCTCCTGAGGTGCTCTCACCACAGAAAACCGTAACGGTGGCCGCTACTGAGAGCCCCGAGCTGAGCTCACACCATCCTCACACCGTGACGGGACTCTTCTATTTATGCAGCGTGGAATTGTGGGTATCCACCACAGTTTGGCTGCACCTCCTGGGGCTTGTGAAGTCACACTTTTTGTGGATAAGCGATAGTAATCAAGTTAGGGGCCCGAACCGTGATCGAGGTCCCCGCACACTGCTCCCCGGGTGGGGATGGTTGACTGTGTCACCATGTCATTCACTTTCCATCCGGTAACATCGTCCTCAGTCCCTTGAAATGAGGGCCCTGAAGGTGCGTTGGTGCACCCGGGAGCTCCTTCCACAGCTGGTGGGGCCAGGAGGACCTTTCTGGGAGCCATTTTTTCTCATATTTCAGTCTGGCGTCCTATAGCTGCCTGGAATCAGTTCGCTTTTATCGTCCGTTTGCACCCCCCGGCCCAGGCGTTCTGCTTCTTCGTTCTCGCCGCTCAGCCTGTGGCTTTGATCGATGCGTTTTCTGACCGCCTCTTTAAGAGGATTGTGCGGAGAACAGACTGTTCTGTACGGCGCGCACCGCTTCGTATGTCGTGGCCTACCCCGACAGACACACTGGACGAAGTCGTGATGAATGCAGAGATGTGAGGCTCGGGCTCTTTGCTCGTCGCTTATTGGCTGGTTGTATTTCTGCAGTAGATGCTCATTTGCATACTGGGCAGATGCTATAGATGGAGCCAGATAATTCTGTCTTTCTGTCGACTGTGTGTGTGTTTAGATGCGTGTACCAGTGGTTTTTACCAGTGGTGTGTGTGTGTGTATTGATGAACCTGCCTGTTTCTCCCTCAAACACAGACAGTACATACAGGCTCCTTGTAGCTTTATTGGAAATGCTGATGCACAATTTTCTCCTCGGTCTAAACTCGTCTGTCTGCTCTTTTCTTCCTCCTCCTCCTCCTCTTCCCCTGGATAAGAGTGTGGCTGCAGGGCTCAGTGGGGAGTTTCGGTCAGGCGGCGTGAAGGGCACCCTTGCTGGGGCAGGATCGATTTTCCAGTAGGAAGCGCAGGGCTGTCTGGACTCCGGCCTCCGAGATGGAGCGGGAGACGGCGGGATTATACGTCTCTGTGGACTCGGTTTACATTCTGATGCAGTTTTGGCTCATTATTATCTACTTATTTTCAGCCTTTGGGTGGTTTTAGTTGCACCGAAAGAGCTAATCATTTTCCAATGTATTAATATAAAAAATGATGTGAATGAGCATTCATATAGTCGCCAATTTGAATATTGCACAGATTGCATCAAGGCGTGAGCATGTTCTGTCTGTTTTACGTATTCTACATTCAGCGTGTGAACCTCGTCCTCACCTGTGGTCGCCATTTTTTCTGCTTTTGTCTGTGCTGCGCGGCACTGAGATGTTTTGGCAGAACCGGCTGTGACAGATGGGCGAGTCCATGTTGTCGTCATGGTAACCAGCCTTGTTAACTGTAATGTACGGAGTCTGACAACACACCCGTCTGGGTCGTGGATGGGGTGGATGAAGGCAGCTGGGTGATGATGATGATGATGATTGTTCTGCTGCCTGCTTCATGTGCAGACAGGTCGGATAAACACACACACACACACACACACACACACACATATTTCTCGTGCATTGATTTATCTCTTTAATAATGATTATGGACAGTAATGCACACAAGAGACACGCGTACACAAACAAACACAGATATTCGCACAATAGAAGGACGATACACACATTCAGTGCATTATTCCTTCAAACCGTGGAGGGAGAGGGAATTGTGGGAAATGGTTGTGACCAGGATGACACACACACACACACACAAATTAATAACAGAACACACACTCTGGTGTCTGTGTCCCTGCAGTGAGAGGAGGAAGCTGCAGGTGAACATCAGCAGCCCCATCCAGTGCAGCATGAACGGGAGGAAGTGCACCATCGTGGTGGAGCCCAAGATCAACCAATCCCAGCCCGACTTCGCCAAGAGTCGCTCCGGCTACATCCTGTCGGTTCCCGCGAACTGATGGGCGGAGGGACGAAGCGCGTCGTCCCGTCTGAAGCCATAAACCTGAATCTAGGCCATAAAGAACCCCGACCCTCAGCGCTCAGGCACTCGCTCTGCTGCTGCTTCACCCACGGGAGCCAAAGGACAGGAGACCTTTCCTCTAATTACTGTCGATTGTTCTTCCAAAAGCGTCCAAAATCAAGTGTGTGTGTGTGTGTGTGTGTGTGTGTGTGTGTGGTGAAAAAGGATGTGTTGAGCGCATCCTTCATGTTCAGACTGCCTCACACACACACACACACACACACACACACACACACCATTTTAGACCAGTGGCCCTCAACTCCAGTCCCGGAGACCCCCCGAGCTGCACTGCGTCCACGTTTTTATCAGGGAAACTGGGGCGGGGCGGGGCGAGAAACAGGAAGTTGAACCAAATGTACCGCGGTGCCTTAATTTTCCCTGTGTGTGACGCTGCCCTTCAGATTTTATATTTAATAAGAATTGTTCCCTCCAACCGACCAGCCTTGTGTTTCAGAAAGTAAATATTAATGTTTTTAACGAATCAGTAATTTATTGGTTTATAATTGTACATAATCGTAGTTTTGTTTTGTGTTTTCACGACGAGGGTGTTCTGAGTCCTGTGTCATGATGATTTTTATTATTTTATTATTTGAATCCACCCCCCTGTACCAGACCCGTCATTGTGCCTGTCAGCAACATCGTGTTTTGTCCTCAATTTGCAGCCTGTAGTTTGTTCATATATATATATATATATATATATATATATATATATATATATATATGCGCCTAATTTTGTATTCTGCATATTTATGAAGAACATTTCTGAGGATCGTTCAGAGCTTCTCCACGAGAGCCGATCAAAGGGAAACAAGTCGCAGATCGGGATCAACGTGTCATGTATTCCTTTATTAATGCATTCAGTCGTTGGAATTAAAAATTTGATTCACTCGCTTCATGGAGCCTGTGTTCATTCCTCCTCACCCACAGCTGTTCATGTGTCACGCCCCGACGTCAGAGCACGTCTGATCCTGCTGTCTGTGCTGGCTGCTTTGGGGCGGATTTAGACATTCAGGCCACCACAGGGGTCTTAGCAAACTTTCAACTGCATCGCATTTCACAACACAGTTTTACACTTTTTTTATTGACTTATAAATGATTATTTAACAATCTGGTTCTTCATTTGAAGCACAATTCTACAAGAAAGGTATCTTGGTGCCTAAAGTACTTCACTGATCTGAAACAAAGGAAATAAAAAGAATGCCTGAATGAGAAGTGCGAGTGTTTTTGGTCACACGATGAGAAATGTGGTCGGCGTCTAGAGCCCTGACGCCACCGCCGTCCCACCGCGGCCAGCAGAGTGCATGTCACCCCTGGCGGTGCTACAGTGACCCGAGCTCCGCCTCATCATGTTCCACTTCAGAACATTAGAATCATCCCATCGGAGGCAGATTAGGAGGCAGATTAAACAGAGATTACAAATTTCTTCAAACTGTGTGTGTGTGTGTGTGTGATGGAGAAAGTGACCGTCAGATGCATATCTGGAACAATCGGTGCATTTTATTTTCATCACAGTACAAAAATAAAGAAAAATAATCATAAATCAACCGAAAAATGTCGATTACAATTTTTTTAATGACCCCCCCCCAAAAAAAAAATTGAACCCTGTACTGTATAGCATCCCCTTTAAGCCCCACCCCTTATTTCCAATAAATAAAAACAACCACTCTCTCTCCCACACACACACACACACATGCAAAGTGACTCTTTTTTAATGCTGATTGTTTTAAATCTACAAATAAATTTGCAGTAAAATACAGGAAAAAAAGTCAATTATTTTCACTTTGTGTTTTTTCCTCAACTACTTGTTGATGCGCGTGAAAAATAATGGCACGTTATCACCACATGTTCATAAAAAAAAAGACCGCCCTCCAATGACACCCAACCAACCAGCCAACCCAACCAACCAACCAATCAACAAACCAACCCACCCACCCAACCAGCCAACCCAACCAACCAATCAACAAACCAACCCACCCACCCAACCAACCAACCCAATCAACAAACAAACCAACCCACCCAACCAACCAATCAACAAACAAACCAACCTACCCAGCCAACCCACACACCCACCCACCCAACCAACCAATCAACAAGCAAACCAACCCACCCAGCCAAGCAACCAACCAACCCAAACCACCCAGCCAACCCAAGCACCCACCCAACCAACCAAACCACCCACCCAAACCACCAACCAACCCACCCATCCAACCAACCAACCAACCAACCACACCTTCAGACCAGAACCCCGCCATGGTACTTCACAGAAACCCCCTTCCACCGTCCATTTCTCCACACCATCGTCCAGGGACATCTTTCATTCAACAGTCAAATTGGCATTTCAGCACGAAGCCACATCTGTACATGAGACACTGATATTTGTATTTATTCATTTTTATTTTTTTGACTTTTTATGCCTTTTCTATCCATTTCTAGCAAAGCCAAGGGAGAAGCATAACTACAGAAAAGAAAGCATGCGCTGTAGATAAAGAAACCCCGCCCCCGGACCCCCAGCAGCCACCGGTGCAGATCCCGTGGTGACGTTCAGATTTGACCCTGCGTGCGCGGTCTAAGCCCCGCCCTCCCCCCGCAACCGCCACAATCTTCATTTCCACCGGGGACTTTTTTACTCAAAATCTAAACCTGCGACCAGACACAAAGAAGCACAGAAAAACACTCAAAATAAAAATGTGATATTAGCAGGCAGAGCTAAAGGAACTAGATCCACGAGCGCGGGAGCGTTCTATAAACATGGGCGCCGCCGAGATCCACATTCAGATGGGAAGGAGAGAAAATGGTGGAAAAAGCGCGTGCAGTCACTTATTGTTTTCTACCTGTAAATAAAAAGGGGGGAGGGCCGCGAAGCTCCGCCCACTTCTTCATATTTTTACATATGCAGGCCCCTCCCTCCGCCACAGAACCAGTTCACCAGCCCACCGTCGGCAGGGACGCTCATGTCTTCGTCCTCAGTGCAATACCGCTTTGTCCCTGTTATTAAGTATAAATGTCGGAACCCTCCCCACCCTCGGGTGCCCGTCTGAAGGCGGAGCAGCACCCGGCCGGGCCGCCCGCCCCTCACCGGTCCAGGCCGATCAGCAGCCGGCTCCTCTCCTCCTCCTTCTGGCTCTCGTTCTTCAGGTCGGCGAAGACCTGCGTGAAGTAGTGCGGGTCGGAGTTGATCTTCAGCATCTTGCCGCTCATCAGCTCGATGATGGACAGGCAGCGGTCCCAGAAGGTCTCCTTGGAGCTCTCCACCAGGAAGGGCTTGAGCGGGTAGGAGATCTCGTTGCCCATGTAGGAGTAGGACAGGTAGAGGCAGGTGAGCAGGACGGCCTGCAGCTCGTGCTCCGCGGCCACCTCCGACGGCACCACGTCCCGGCACAGCATGTAGACGAAGACCACGTTGGCGGGGGTGATGAAGCCCTGGTCCTGCCAGCCCTGCAGCAGGAGCGAGCGGTCCACGCTGCGCAGCCACAGCACCGGGTCGGTGGGGGACAGGTGCTTCAGCCGGTAGCACCGGCGGCACAGGAACTCGCCCAGGCAGCGCAGCAGCTCGCTGGTTGACGCCTGGACGATCACGCGCTTGGGGGTCCCGGGGGCCACATTGGCGCCGGAGGGCGGCGCCTTCTTGGCCGAGGACGCGGCGCCGGTGCCGCTCTTCGCCGGGCTGGCGCTCGGGTCCTGGGCGAAGGTGGAGAGGTTGGCGCACGACTGCGACTTCTTCAGGTTCTCGCTGTTCAGGTGGGCCACGTTGTTCTGGTAGGCGGCGTTGGGCTGCACCTTCTTGGAACCCTTCTTCTTGGCGGAGACGGCCACGATGCGCTTCCACGGCAGCACGTTGATGAGCGAGTGGCGCTTCAGGTTCTTGTCCTTGGCGTTCTTGCTGTTCTGCACGGCCGTGTAGTGGCCCACCGCGGCCGGGCCGTCCTCGAACAGGGCGGCCTTGCGGTAGCTGGGCGAGAGGGACAGCACGGTTCCCATGGTGGCAGCGGAAGGTCCCCGATGTTAAAGTGATGGCCGCAGGAGGACACCTGAGGGCTAGCTGGTCGTCCCACGCATCCAAAACCAGGCCGGGGACGGATCACTGTCCAGCGTTTCCAGCCGATTCAGCCCAGTCTGCAAAAAAAATAAAAAATTAAAAAAGAGGCAAAACGACACCATTTAGATCTGGAGGTGATGAAGGAACGTCTGGAGAGGATTCGTCCTTGTGCCGAATGTCATGTGCGCTCCGCCATTTAAACTCCGCTTTAAAAGCAGGACAGGGAGTAAAACGTCTCCATCTTCAGCGGTAAAATGGAGACCTGGAACCCGTCCCCGTGTTTCGTTCCGGTCCGCGCTGCTGAAAAACCCACCTGCGCCCGCTTCCCGGAACCGCGGAGCTCCGCGGGGTTCGGACGCGGCTCCGGTACTCACCGCACTGCGCGTCGCTGCCCGGCGTCCGATCCGCTGCGCGTCGAGCCGGAGCGGGATCTCCGCTGATAAAGGACGCGGCTGGGCGCCGCCGTGGTGCTGATGGTGGGGATACAGGATGCTCGACGCTGGATGCTGCCGGAGCGGCGGCGGTGCTGCGCCCCCTGCTGGTGGCGGGCGGTGCTGCGCCCCCTGCTGCCGGAGTGGCGCTGCTCCCCCTGATGGTGGCGGGTGGTGCTGCGCCCCCTGCTGGTGGCGGGCGGTGCTGCGCCCCCTGCTGGCGGAGCGGCGGTGCTGCGCCCCCTGCTGCCGGCGGGACAGAAAACTACAGACTCACGGGTTTGTTGTTTTATCAGGTGCCTGTTTATATGAACCGGTCGACGTCAGTCTCAATAAAGTGGTATCCGTGGCCTGTCGGTAGATTTGATTTATAACATTTTATATGCACGTAGGACATACGCACTTGCGGTTATTCATATTTTCGGACCGACGACGTTCCACAATAACGTAAAAAGTATTTCTGTGCTTTGGTAACTCGCCATTAGGGAGACACAACTACAAATCCCATCATGCTCAGCCGACTCATGCTTGCTTCTGCGCATGCGCGGCGTGTAAAAGACACGAACATGGCGGAGGGGGCTGCGGAGTTCCAGAGAGCGCAGTCCCTCTTCGGCAATGACTGCGACGCGTCCATCCAGGTTCCGCACTCACTGGGTGAGTCCGTGTTTGTCGCCGCTGTTCTTTCTATGCATTTAATCCAAATGCTTTATTAATACGCTGTACATACACATGCATGACGTCACTGTCATAGTGATCATGAATGTAATGGCATAATGTTTTGCTTTTATGCCATTCATGTTACTTTTTGTTAGTCAGTCATTAATTATTCTATGAAAATGTTATTATTTTATATTGTGCTGTGTCATTGTCTGCTGACAACAGACTCGTTTCTTGTGTGATGATGATGAGGAGGCTGTGTGGATGAAGGAGTTCAGCATCCTGGCTGCTGTAACCGCCGCTCAGGGCCTGGTGAGCTGCTGTGAACATTGTGAAACGTGTCCTCTGTATTTAACCATCACCCTTGGTGAGCAGTGGGCACCACAACAGGCACCCGGGGAGCAGTGTGTGGGGACGGGACCTTCGTCAAGGGGACCTCAGTGGCACCTTGGCAGACTGAGATTCAAAGCGGCAACCTTCCGATTACGTGTCCACTTCTATGGGCCACCACTGCCCTATTTATATTAAATCCCGAAGTTCATATAGCCTCACTCTTAACCACTTAATTTCAGGATTTAATAAAAAAAAGACTCAACAGGCAACAATATCAACTGCTAAAGTAATTCAGTACTTTATAGTTTTATACTGTTTATTTCCTATAATCTTAAAGATAGGGTTAATGTTCCAGGGCCAGTGGTGGCCTAGCGGTTAAGGAAGCGGCCCCATAATCGGAAGGTTGCCGGTTCGAATCCCGAACTGCGAAGGTGCCACTGAGGTCCCCTTGATGAAGGTCCCGTCCCCACACACTGCTCCCCGGGCGCCTGTCGTGGTGCCCACTGCTCACCAAGCACTGTTAAATACAGGGTGGGCCAATTATATGGATACACCTTAATAAAACGGAAATGGTTGGTGACATTGAACGCATTTGTAGGGTGGTAGTAGCCTAGTGGGTAACACACTCAGGAGACCCAGGTTCAAATCCCACTTACCTCCATTGTGTCCCTGAGCAAGACACTTAACCCTAAGTTAACCCTAAGCCTAAGCCTAGTGGGTAACACACTCAGGAGACCCAGGTTCAAATCCCACTTACCTCCATTGTGTCCCTGAGCAAGACACTTAACCCTAAGTTGCTCCAGGGGGGGACTGTCCCTTGTAAGTCGCTCTGGATAAGGCCGTCTGGTAAATGCTGCAAATGTAAATGTAAATATGTCTAATTGTGGGCGCGTTGTGCCGCTGTAGGGATCTTGGATCAGGGTGAGGGAGTCTCCGGTGGATAAAATGTACGAGGCGGCGCTGGAGACCATTCAGAACGTGAGCAAAATGGTCGACTCGCCAAGAAGCTGACGTCGGTGAGACTTTCATTAACTACAAAATAAACTCTACAGGTTTATTTTTCCCAACACCACAAATTCTCTGTGTGTGTCTTTTCTCTAACAGCGGCTGGACCAACATATGGACCTTTTTTATGTGTAAATGAGGGAAATCAAACCTGCAGCAGGAATAGTTTTTTTTTTTTTTTTTTTTTTTTTTTTTGTACTTTCCTTCAACAAAACCATCTCCTCCTCTGTTTTTGTCCAGTTTCTCTTGTAGAAGCCAGAATAAGGCAATCAGGGAATTACAGCCATGATCAGCGATCCTGTAAAAGCTCCAAAATGCCTCCGAATGAGCCCTTCCTGGGCTCTGCAGCGGACCCCCCCTGGTTCCAGTCGTCTGCCTTTTCTCAATGTTTTCATGAATATGCAAAGATCATTTCCTGTGTTTGGCAGCTTGGGTAGATGGAATTCTGCCTGTAGAATCTACTGCCCTGTGGAATCCGTGGCACGGCGTTGGCAGGTCAGGTCCGCTCCGCCCCACGGCTCGTACCTCTTTTTGGATTAAGAGCAAAATATTGGCCAGATGCTGGTCTCCTAGCAACCGCACAATTTCCACTTTTTCACCGTTTCCATGCTAATGCCGCAGTGCTGCAATTTTTTGATATCAGGTTCCTGCCGCATACATCTGATGGTCAGATGAGTTGGCAATAAAAATGGTTTTCCAAACTGCCTTGAGTGTGGATCTTTATTTCAACAAATGTTTATCTAATATCAAAATAAGCTATTTAAACATTCAATGCATGAAAACAGATATAACAAAGAACATTGGCGGCTCTCGTTAGGGGGCGCCACAGCGGATCTACCGGACTGGTTCCTTTACCCAGATACCAAGAAACGCACCGCCACATGGGCTAAATTAGTCATATTTAAAAAATAATTTATTATAATATTTAATATCAATGTTAAGTTTATTTTTATGTAGAATTTATAAGAATTTCTTTATGCGTTATACTTTTATTATGACGACTACCAACATGTTCGGAGCGACAGCCCGTTGCGCGCCGCTTCGCGGATTGGCTGTCAGCTTCGTCTCTCCGTTGATTGGCTGTCAGCTTCGTCTCTCCGTTGATTGGCTGTCAGCTTCGTCTCTCCGTTGATTGGCTGTCAGCTTCGTCTCTCCGCTGATTGGCTGTCAGCTTTTTGCTGTCCGCTGGTTGGCTGTCAGCGGTCAGCTGTCGATTTGCAGGAACTTTCCCTGCCGACGTCCACCAGAAGCAGCTGAGCATCAAAACCCGCAGAAATCCACGAGAATGGCGGCCCGGGTAAAGTATCTTTCAGCGGTTTTACGTAAATCTTGCCTGCACTTTTAGCCGTTGTTTCTTTGTTCGTGGGGCATTGTGGGAAATGTCCGGCAGGTTTGACGCGTCAGCAGCCCGGAAGTTCAGCCGCGTCTCCTGACCGACAGGAGAACAATTTACACGCGGCTTCTCACTTATTTCACCATGGAACCCGCGGACGCGTCTCTCCGGAGACTCCTCTCGTACCTGAAACTGGGTTCATCCCAGACGGAAGACCCTTTTACTAATAAAAGATTTTACAGGTTCCTGTCCTGTCCCCACACTGTTCCCTCCTATCCCCGCCCCGTTCCGCCCGGTCCCCGCCCTGTCCCCTCCCGTTCTGCCCCCCCCCCCCCCCCCCCCCCCTTCTGTTTCACCCTGTCCCCTCCTGTCACCTCTCAGGTTAAGTGTCTTGTCTGCAGTGTCCACTAGGCTACCTTCACCATCCAAAACGTCGTACTTTCCGCTAATCTACATTCGTAAAAATAAATTATGGGACGTGCGTTCAATTGAGAAACAGACTAGTGGTTTCTTCCCTAACGAAGCAGCAAATGACCTGGAAGTCTCCTGAGGGCCCGATTGTGACCTTTGACCCCTGTTCCCTCTCCTCCTCCAGACCATGCAAGTGGCGCGCTGCCCGACAGACGAGCTCTCGCTGACCAACTGTGCTGTGGCCAGCGAGAAGGACCTCCAGTCTGGACAGTGAGTTTCCCCGAGGACCTGGTCACTGATGGTCCCCTCAGGAGACACGTTTCTTCATTATTGTT
>NC_041714.1:22731241-22786241 GCF_900700375.1 Denticeps clupeoides
GTTGACTTGATGTGTGTCCTTGGCGACTTATTGAGCTGTCCTGCTCATTTTTGATTGTGTTTTGTGATTGGCTCCTCCAGCTGGGCACCAACAGCGGGCTGCACATCATCATCTTCGATGAGATCGATGCCATCTGTAAACAGCGTGGCAGCATGGCGGGCAGCACCGGCGTTCATGACACCGTGGTCAACCAGCTGCTGTCCAAGATCGATGGCGTGGAGCAGCTCAACAACATCCTGGTTATTGGTGAGAACTTCCTGTCACCCCTGAACTCTAAAAAAATGAATGATTCTAATGAGACTACAGCGGGTAAAACACTCGCCTCTGAACCAGAAGAGCACAAAGTCCCAGGTTCAAACCCCACTTACTGCCATTGTGTCCCTGAGCAGGACAATTAATGGTCCCCTGACACAATTTTTAGTTTTTTGCTTTTATGTCGGATGTGTTGGTCCCCTAATTCTGTATCTGACATCTCTTGGTGCAGAATTCCAGCCACTCTGATCCAGTCCCACAATGAGAGTTCCCAGGACGCGCCGTCTGTAGCTTTAAATGCTAATGAGGAGGAGAGAGGCGGGGCCAGGAGGAGAGCAGCCAATAGTAGTTTAAATGACGTCATCAACACCGTCCACCAATCACAATGTTTGGCGCAGACAGGAAGTCGTCTCGGCGTTTTTACGGAATAAATAAAATGAACCCGCTGGTTGTTCAGAGTCTCGCGTGACTGAACATAAGGGGGCAAATTCCAGATCCGACCGTTTGAGCTGCCGCTCTCTGGACGGTGAAGCAGAACGACCAAAACACTCTTCACACCGACCGCCATTTCTAGCCACCGCAGGACTGTAGACCGGCTGGGGAACTCGTATTAATGTTCAATCATCTCACAAAGTCACATTTTCATGTCAGGGGACCTTTAACCCAGATCGTCACCAGGGTCTGTCCCTGGAACTATTGGTTGTAAGGTGGTCTGGATAAGGGTGTCCGTTAAATGCCGTACCAGTCTGACGGAAAAACAAGGTCCCTCTGGACCGGGACATGTACTGTGTGGTCGAGTGCATTTCATCTCTCATTCCAGTCTTCACTTCACTCAATCAATGAATTGTTCTGGCCTCTAGGAATGACGAACAGACCCGACCTGATCGATGAAGCTCTGATGAGGCCCGGCAGACTGGAGGTCAAAATGGAGATCGGTGAGACGTCGTCTTTAAAAACCATACGTCCTCGGTGTCCAATATGCAACGTGTGTCATGGACACTGCTGCACTGTGACTGCTTACGAACGTTATGAAGCGCATGTTGGGCTTTCGGAGGTGATTTAAACGGCCTGGTAAGGGTCCTTCAGAGACCGTCCACCATGACTGACTGGTCTTCCGCTGTGACAGGTCTTCCGGATGAAAACGGCCGCGTGCAGATCCTGAACATCCACACCGCAAAGATGCGCGAGTTCAAACTGCTCGCCGGCGATGTGGACATCACAGAACTTGCCACGGAAACCAAGAACTTCAGCGGGGCAGAGCTAGAGGGGCTGGTCCGGGCTGCCCAGTCCACGGCCATGAATCGACACATCAAGGTCAGAACCAAGCAAACTACGAAGTTCTCCTTCCACTTCATTTATAAAGCACATTTAACAAGGAGGGACGTGGTAGCCTAGCGGGTAACTAGGTAGCATAGAGGGTGGTAGTAGCCTAGCGGGTAACTAGGTAGTATAGAGGGTGGTAGTAGCCTAGCGGGTAACTAGGTGGTATAGAGGGTGGTAGTAGCCTAGCGGGTAACTAGGTGGTATAGAGGGTGGTAGTAGCCTAGCGGGTAACTAGGTAGTATAGAGGGTGGTAGTAGCCTAGCGGGTAACTAGGTAGTATAGAGGGTGGTAGTAGCCTAGCGGGTAACTAGGTGGTATAGAGGGTGGTAGTAGCCTAGCGGGTAACTAGGTGGTATAGAGGGTGGTAGTAGCCTAGCGGGTAACTAGGTAGTATAGAGGGCGGTAGTAGCCTAGCGGGTAACTAGGTAGTATAGAGGGTGGTAGTAGCCTAGCGGGTAACTAGGTGGTATAGAGGGTGGTAGTAGCCTAGCGGGTAACTAGGTAGCATAGAGGGTGGTACTAGCCTAGCGGGTAACTAGGTGGTATAGAGGGTGGTAGTAGCCTAGCGGGTAACTAGGTAGCATAGAGGGTGGTAGTAGCCTAGCGGGTAACTAGGTAGCATAGAGGGTGGTAGTAGCCTAGTGCGTAACTAGGTAGTATAGAGGGTGGTAGTAGCCTAGCGGGTAACTAGGTAGTATAGAGGGTGGTAGTAGCCTAGCGGGTAACTAGGTAGTATAGAGGGTGGTAGTAGCCTAGCGGGTAACTAGGTAGTATAGAGGGTGGTAGTAGCCTAGCGGGTAACTAGTTAGCATAGAGGGTGGTAGTAGCCTAGCGGGTAACTAGGTAGTATAGAGGGCGGTAGTAGCCTAGCGGGTAACTAGGTAGTACAGAGGGCGGTAGTAACCTAGTGGGTAACACACTTGCCTATGAACCAGAAGACCCAGGTTCAAATCCCACTTACTACCATCGTGTCCCTGAGCAAGACACTTAACCCTGAGTGTGTCCAGGGGGGGACTGTCCCTGTAACTACTGATTGTAAGTCGCTCTGGATAAGGGCGTCTGGTAAATGTCGTAAATGTAAATGGATCCAGCGAATAATAATAAAGTTTTTTTTTTATTCAATAGCCAGACAACGGCTGCGTTCTGGAACACTTTACTTCATAATGTCGGTGGCATTTATACCTTCTGTTGACCTGACGTAAAACCAGGGAATGAATGGTGATGTGTGTGTGGTATGAAGTTTAATCAGATGTGCTGACTGTGACACACGCCTAAAGTGGGCCGTTTTGCGCCTGCCCCTCACGTCTGCCTCATATTCGCTGGTGTTGAAAACCGATTGACGGGAGTTTGCACAGGTGTGATGGCCGGACCGCCTGCCCTCTGACCTTCAACTTGTCCCGTCTGACCCTTCAGCATGCCGCTGAGCCGCTGAGCGAGACTCCTCCCCGACGCTGAGCGAATGCACGTTCGTTCGTGGCGTAAACTGTAGAGTTGAATGGCGTGTTGCGTTAGAACATCAGAGGAAAAACTGTGTCCAGTGACAGGCCCTCTGTAATGTGTGTGTAGGCCAGTAACACCGTGGAGGTGGACATGGAGAAGGCGGAGAAGCTCCTGGTGACCCGGGGAGACTTCCTGGCCTCTCTGGAGAATGACATCAAGCCTGTGAGTTGTCCTGCTTTGCCGCCGCCATCTTTTAATGTTTTTTCTTGGCTGATGGTCAAACCAGCTGGCCGCAGATGGAACGTAAAATTTAACCTTCGTAGCCATGATGCTCTTCCTGTTCAGGCCTTTGGAACCAACCAGGAGGACTACGCCAGTTACATCATGAACGACATCATAAAGTGGGGTGACCCGGTGACGGCGGCGCTCGACGACGGGACGCTGCTGGTGCAGCAGACGAAGAACAGCGACCGCACGCCGCTGGTGTCGGTCTTGCTGGAGGGTGTGTAGAAGCCATCTTGCTCCGCGTTGGGTTTCGCTGCCGGTGGGTTTTGTTAGGAAAGTTGGCGAAGGCTCCGGCCGCGTCTCGCTCTCTCTCCTCAGGCCCTCCTCACAGCGGGAAAACCGCGCTGGCGGCCAAGATCGCCGAGGACTCGCAGTTCCCCTTCATCAAAATCTGCTCGCCCGACAAGATGATCGGCCACTCGGAGATCGCCAAATGTCAGGCCATCAAGAAGGTGCTTCCTCCTCCATCTTCCTCTCCACTGACGTGAATTGTGAGGGGTCAGAGGTCGCTCAGTGTAAAACCACGTCTCGGTGTTGATCTCCGCAGATATTCGACGACGCCTACAAATCCCAGCTGAGCTGCGTGGTGGTGGACGACATCGAGAGGCTGCTGGGTGAGTTTGTTGTGGGCGGAGTCTTGGCCTGACCGACACCCAACCGCTAATTCCCAGCTTGCAATTGGTTGTCTGAAAGCGATCACGCTCTGCTCTGTCACGCTTTCTGCGCTGCTTAAGGGTAAATTAAGGATAAATTCACATTTGTGGGATTCATTCCCTTATTAATATGTTCTAGTTAATGTCGATCGCAGATTGTTAATTTAAATGACTAGCCGTATCTGTAAGACATTTGACTTCATTTTCCCAGATTACGTCCCAATTGGGCCTCGGTTTTCTAACCTGGTTCTGCAGGCCCTGCTGGTTCTGCTGAAGAAGCCGCCGCCTCACGTGAGTCTGAGGACTTTTAACCGTTAAAAAAACGACAAACGTTGTTCCAGATGCTACCAAGAGGTGGCAGTAGATCTTTTTATTTCTGTTGTGGAGTGAGATGGTGGTGTGTGTGTGTGTGTTGCAGCAGGGTCAGGGGTGACTGCTGTTGTGTCTGGATGAGTGTGTGTGTGTGTGTGTTGTGTGTTTGTGGCTCGTACCTCTGCCCTCTCGGTGTGTAAGTTTTGGTGACGTGGCAGCAGTCTGGCCGTGGAAGGTTCCGTTAGAGACGCAGAACGTTTTATTTGACTGCGCGTGTGCGATTTCAGGGCCGTAAGCTGCTCATAATCGGCACCACCAGCCGCAAGGACGTTCTGCAGGAGATGGAGCTGCTGGACGCCTTCAGCACGAAGATCCACATCCCCAACCTGTCCCGTGGGGAGCAGCTGATGGAGGCTCTGGAGGTCAGGTGGTGTCCTGCGGGTCTCATAGCCTCAGTGACTTTGCACGATAAAACCCACCCCTTATTAATAAAGCAGAAAATAAAATCTTTTGAGCAGAATACAAGGTCAGTGAACGAGTTCCCTCATCGTTACTGAGGTTCGGGAATGAATGGGTGCTGCTTGGGTCGATTATGGATGTTTCTGCATAAAACATCATGAAAATGTGTCATTATGGAGGAGATGGCTTTTTCTCACGGTTTCACATGTGTAACACGTGAAAAAAATCCCATTTCGCTGATAACGACTCGCTCTTCCCGCGTTCCTGGTTCAGATGCTGGGCAGCTTCCAGGAAAAGGAGCGAGCCGCCATCGCCAAGGAGGTGAAAGGGAAGAGCGTGTGGATCGGCATCAAGAAACTGCTCATGCTGATCGAGATGGCGCTCCAGGTGAGAACCGGGACAAGGGGACGCGTCCGGCCAGCATGCATGACCACTAACCTCCTGGCCTCATCTGTTCCAGATGCACGCTGAATACAGAGTCAGCAAGTTCCTGTCCCTGCTGAGAGAGGAGGGGGCGTACGTACCTTCTATCAACCTTAAAAAGATCTCTTTTCCCTGTAAATAACGCACTCTCCTGGTTCCTGTAGGCTGGACTCCGCCCACCACGTGGCGATATAAAGAGAACGTGATGTACGCACGGTGAGGCCGCACTCGGTAATATTCATCAAACCATAAAAACAGACAAAGGAAAGAAGAAATATCCCCTTTTAACTGGTTTCTTGAAGCATTTTCAACCGTTTCTGGTGTCTGGAATGGAACAAACTGACCCTTGAATTTAGTCACAGCTTGTTGATGCGTCGGTTATGCAGATAACATCATGTGAGATGCACGTGATGCCTGTATTTTATTTTTTGGCTTCATTGAAAGTGTTTTTTTTTTTTTTTTTTCTCTCTACTCTGGTTTGTTCCTGCAGGAAAATGATGGAGAGACCATGTGACCCACTGCCAGTACTGGCCACGCCCTCCTCCCGTGCCCTATAAACGTCCGGAGACGGCACGCTGAAGCCACCAGGGAATCTGCAGATGTTTAGTTGTTAATATTGAACGCGATGACGTGCCTGTTCACGTGTACGTGAAGACATTCCGTGGACGAAGAGCTCCTCTCGGCTTCACCTTTACTGCTCTACTCGTTTCATCTGTCACTCTTTTCCTTGGTGACCCTGTCGCGCTGCAGTTTGTGTCCAGGCCTCACTCGGGTCACTTTTTGTAAAAAGACACGTGAATAAATGAAATGTTTTCCAGCGATGTGAGGAGGATATTATTATTTTAATGAATTTTTCGGCCGCAGGAAAGCAGCACGACAGACACCGAGCCGGCGGGAATATGCCTGGCACATTTCCATTTGTCCAGGGCTTCGCGGCCACGTGCACCATTTCCTCCACGAACATGCCGGAATCGAATCTTTGCCGCGGTACTAAACGTAAAAGCTGCTAATCAGGCCTGCGGGAAGACGGAAGTGAAGTGATGAAACGTGTCCCCTGTATTTAACCGTCACCCCCGGCGCCCGGGGACCCGTGTGTGGGGACCTTGTCCTGCCGTGTCACCTTCGTGTGCGTTTGCAGTGTTTGTGTGTGCACGCTTGTTCTGCCTTCAAACTCAATGAAATAAAACTCAATAATAAAACAAGGCAATAGATTAATTCTTCAAATATATAATCTTAGTTCAGTCATACAGATATATACATAGTATAATAAATAATATTTATAAAAACATAGCATTTGTTGGGATTATAAAATAAAAGGGAATTACTGACTTTGGATATAGCGGACGATGAGGTGAGGTTGGGGACTGTTAGGAGAGGAACTGTTGGAACACGTCCTGCGGAAACCTGCGTTCATCTGTTCCAGTTGATGCCGCTCTTTTCTCAGCCCGCCAGCTATCTCTCTCTCTCTCTCTCTCTCTCTCACACACACACACACACACACACACACTCAAGCTGCCTGTTCAGGGCCTACACAGAAGATCTACATCTGTCCTGAACCTCCTCGTCCTTCTCGCGGTTAGTTTAACGTTAGGCCCGTGGTTAGTCCTGGCTTTAGTTTTGCTGGAGAAGCAGCATGTCCCACCCATGTCCTTGAGGGACAGACCACGTGCCACTTCTAGCTGTCCCCCTGGATGAGGGTGTAGTGACTGGCGGGAAATAAATATGAAGGGGGAAGGTGTTCAGGTGGAGGGATGCAGAAGTGCTATATCCCGAGTGTGTGTGTGTATGTGCGTGTTTGTATGCATGTGAGTGTGTGCATGTGTGTGTGTGTATGTGCATGTGTGAGTGTGTATGTGTAAGTGTGTGTGTATGCGTGCATGTGTGTAAGTGTACATGTGTATGTAGTGTTTGTGTACGTGTGAGTGTGTATGTGCATGTGTGTGTACGTGTGTGTGTGTGTGTGCATGTGTGTAAGTATGTGTGCATGTGAGTGTATGCATGTGTATGTGTATGTGGTCTGTGTGTGTGTGTGCATGTGAGTGTGTGTATGTATACGTGTATGTGTGTGTATGTGTACGTGTGTATGTGGTGTGTGTATGTGTACGTGTACGTGTGTATGTGTACGTGTGTATGTGGTGTGTGTATGTGTACGTGTACGTGTGTATGTGTACGTGTGTATGTGGTGTTTGTGTACGTGTGAGTGTGTATGTGGTGTGTGTGCATGTGAGTGTGTGCATGTGTGTATGTATACGTGTATGTGTGTGAATGTGGTGTGTGTGTGTGTATGTGTGTGGTGTGTGTATGTGTACGTGTGTATGTGGCGTGTGTGTGTGTATGTGGTGTGTGAATGTGAGTGTGTGTACGTGTGTGTATGTGTGTGCGCGCCCCGTCTCCCCGTCATTTGCACGTATGCACGTCGTACACGCGGACACACTCCTGGCAGCTGACGTAGCAGCACCAGTGGAAGATACAGTGACATTTCTCCTTCCGCTTCTCGGTCCGCGTGTTGTGTCCTCGTCCGCAGCACAGCAGGTCGCAGCCCTCGATGCCGTGAGACGACACGTTGCACACGCGGTCGCGGGTTCCGAAGGAGCCCGTCTCGGGGTTGGGCTCGCAGAAGTTGGGGGAGCCCTCGTAGTAGACCAGGTCCCGCTCGGTGGGGTGCTTGAAGAAGGTGTACTTCGCGCGCAGCGTCTCCACCCAGCCACGGGACTCGCGGTGCTTCTCCACCACCATCTCCGAGGCGCTGTCGTACTTGTCCTTCAGGAAGTCGCCCAGCAGCCGGAAGTCGGGCATCGCCAGCCAGCAAGTCTTCACCTCGCAGCTGCCGGACAGGCCGTGGCACTTGCAGCGGAGGTGCATGTTCTCCAGGATGGTCTGGAGGGGGACGGAGAAGCGCCGTTAGGACATGTGTCACATGGTATTTAACCATCGCCCTTGGTGAGCAGTGTGTGGGGACGGTCCAATTACAGGCCCGCTTCCCGACCTGCCAGGCTAGGAGGTTATTGGACAGGACTTCATTTCCGACATTCCCAAGCAGCAAGGGGACAGTGGGGCGGCGGTGGCCGAGCGGTTAAGGAAGCGGCCCCGTAATCAGAAGGTTGCCGGTTCGAATCCCGACCCGCCAAGGTGCCACTGAGGTCCCCTTGATGAAGGTCCTGTCCCCACACGCTGCTCCCCGGGCGCCTGTCATGGTGCCCACTGCTCACCAAGGGTGATGGGTTAAATGCAGAGGACACGTTTCACTGTGTCACTGTGTGCTGTGCTGCAGCGTCTCACAATGACAATCGCATCACTTTACATTAAAAGAAAAACGACTCCAGCTGCGGTGGAGTCGCTTTTCTTGTCTGCAGAATTCCCCAGGATGGCAGGTGTTTGAAGGGGTGCGGCTCTGTGGCCTCAGAAAGACAGGTGGGCCGGCCTGGGGTCCTGACAGAGGCTGTCTGTCTCACTGCCTGCCCCTGTGGTCTCAGCCCAGCTTCTTTCTGGCCCGGATCAAAGGGCCAGTCCTCGGCGTGTGGTCTCCGCCATTATACTGTCCTAAAGGACTCCACGTCTCAGCTCTGACAGGACAAGTGATGGTTTAAGTCCTGGCAAAAGCAGCCCCGCAGCTATTGACTAAAGTCACGGAATTTAGCAGGGATGCATGTTATGGATGGCATGAAAGCCTCGGCTCCCAATGAGGGTAATTACCCCCTAATTTGAAATGAAATTTCGCGTGAGCTCGCCGGGCCCCCGGAAGCACAAGCAAATCTTTGTTCGGTGTCTTGTTACTCAGAAAGTGGGGTAATTAAGTCTTTTTTTCCCCAGTTCTTACCTGTCTTCACAGTCTGCGTTCTGCATTATTATGTTGTATCTATATAACGTAATTGGCGTATTACAAACGGCAGCTCAAGACCTTCCTCTTTAGAGAAGATTTAGATGAACTTGTAACCTTCTTCTTGTCTGACTTCTGTATAGAAACTGGAACAGAGTGAATAAAAAGATTGTATTCATAGTTGGGGGTCCTGGTGAACCAGAACTGACCACTTCATCCATGGTGACATGGAAGCGCGTTGTAAGTCGCTCTGAATAAACGCCTTTAATGTAAATGTAAATGCGTGTGAACATAACTCGTGTGTATTTAAAGCCTCTTTCTCTGGTCACTGGCGGTGATTGATATTTAAATTGGTCCCATTAATACGCGATTTACTGGTTCTTCTAATGGAACGTGGCTCATCAGAATATCATCTCCAAAAAGGAGAAGAAATTCTACCTGTAATTTGTGTGGCTTGTTCTGTTTTAATTTACGCTCAACGTCTCATTGACAGTATAGTGACATTTACACAGTTATCCAACGAATTTCCACGTTTCTGAGTAACAACTTGCTGAACAGTAACCGGTTTTATTAAGAACGCCATTAAAAGTGTGACTGAAGAGGAATTGTATTTGTATGGAACGTTGGGAAGGTACTGGCCTACGTGAGCGGCACCCACCATGCGTCCCGCCTCGTTGTTGTGCCGGTTCATGGCCGACCTCGCGTCGGGCCGGTTCTCGCGGGCGTCGGCGAACTCCCGCGACACCAGCACCCCGAACTCGGCGTCCTCGCTGCAGCCTCCCCACTTCCAGCCCTCCCCCGGCGGCCCCTTGTGGTGGGAGTCGCAGCCGCACATGGTGGAGGTTCCCTCGGCACACGAGCGCGTCACGGCGTAGGCCACCCCGGCCGAGGCGATGGCGTGGACGAACGCCGACTCCCTGGTGGCTGGGCAGGAGGAAAGAGGAACGCCGTCAGCATGATGGAGCAGGAACGTTCTATAGAACTTTTTCTGGAACCGTCCCGACTCCGGTTTCTCCCCCCGCGCCTCGGGCCAGGGATCATTTTCACACCGATCGCGTGCTGCCACCGAGCTGGCCGATTATTGTCACCGCCGCCGAACGCTTGCTGAGGATTCGGTGACCTTGGGTCAGTGCAAAGATGCTGCCTTCTGTCTGGAGTTGTGTTTCACGAGTGTTCGTCTCTCCTCGCCCGTCTCTCGCCCCAAGGCCACTGGTGACAGTCGGCTCCGCGTCACCGCGTCACCTCAGCCACCTTATTACATAAAAACCGTCTGCAGCGGCCCCGCTCCCTCTCCCCCGAACCGAGGTTCCTCCAGTTTGTGCCGTGGGGTTTTTCTCTAATGTGCATGTTCGGTCTCTGGAGACACGATGTGCAGCAGACAGATATCGTCCCACTCGGCTGTCATGTGAGTGACAAAACGCTGGTGAAATGCAATAGCCAGTTCGGTCACCAGACACCGTGTTTACGCTGCAGAAGCCCCCCCGACGTGCCGTCGGCTCTTCTCGCTTTCAGCTGATCGTGTTCTGCGGGGTCCGACGCCCCGCTCTCCCCCTCCGCCTCACACGCGCTTTAATGCCACTTGGCTGTGAGAGTGGTGCTGGTCGTGGGTCCTGGGGGGTAGCTGGGAGTTGGCAGACCGGCTGTGGCCGGTGGCCAAAGGGGGCGCTCCAGCAGCTACCTGCTGGGTCCATCAATCTGCCTTTGTCTGCCTGGTGTCACACTGTATTACCCAGACAAAGGGACCCAGCAGCCTGCTCGTCCCCAACCCAGGAGTCTCAGGCCAGAGACGGGGCTGGCATTCCCTGAAGGGACGACCCCCCTAACACACATACATAACACACATAACACAAACACACACACACTCACAACACCCACACACAAACAGTGCGTCTCATTCTTTCCTTAGCTCTCATGCAGACATACACTTCTTTCCAGAATTATCATCCACCCCAGACAAGCTCCACCAGCACCTCACAGCACCAAAAAAGCTCCAGCTCCACACCTTCTCTTCTCTTCTCTTCTCTTCTCTTCTCTTCTCTTCTCTTCTCTTCTCTTCTCTTCTCTTCTCTTCTCTTCTCTTCTCTTCTCTGCTCTGCTCTGCTCTGCTCTGCTCTGCTCTTTTCTCATCTCCTCATCTCCTCTCTTCTCCTCCCTTCTCCTCTCTTCTTTACATTTACATTTACCACATTTACCAGACGCCCTTATCCAGAGCACCTTACAACCAGTAGTTACAGGGACAGTCCCCCCCTGGAGACACTCAGGGTTAAGTGTCCTGCTCAGGGACACGATGGTAGTAAGTGGGGTTTGAACCTGGGTCTTCTGGTTCATAGTCGAGTGTGTTACCCACTAGGCTACTAACACCCTATGATCTTCTCATCCCTTCTCCTCTCTTCTCCTCCCTTCTCCTCTCTTCTCTTCTCTTCTCCTCCCTTGTCCTCTCCTCTCCTCTCTTCTCCTCTCCTCTTATCTCCTCTCCTCCCTTCTCCTCCCATCTCCTATATTCTCCTCTCTTCTCCTCCCTTCTCTTCTCTTCTCCTCTCTTCTCCTCTCTTCTCTTCTCTTCTCCTCTCTTCTCCTCTCTTCTCCTCCCTTCTCCTATATTCTCCTCTCTTCTCTTCTCTTCTCTTCTCTTCTCTTCTCTTCTCTTCTCTTCTCCTCTCTTCTCCTCTCTTCTCCATGCCACCTTGTCTTGTTTAGTGAGGACTGGGGAGGTTCCCTTTCAGACTGTGTTCTGACCGAGTCAAAAGGGCGTGTGAAAGGGTTTTTTTTGGGAGATGGAGCCCAGAGATCTGCTCTCCTCTGGCTTCACGCACAGTAGGGGTTGCTCTGAGCCCCGAGCCCTTTTCTATTGCTTGTAATCTCATTTGGCTCCCCTTCGCTCTCATCTCGTCTCTCTCTCTCTCTCTCTCCCTCTCTTTCTTTAATTCATACTTCTTCCTGACACACACACCGATTCATTTCCATTCTGCGGCGTGTCCTCGCCACCAACTCCAATCCCACCATTCAGCACACTTATTCAGGAGCTGTGTGTGTGTGTGTGTGTGTGTGTGTGCGAGAAAGTATCACTGTTTAAAGAAACGGTATTAACTGTTCCAACAGCGGTGACCTCTCACCCCACTTCTGATGACTAATTATGTGGCTCTTTCGGTTTTGATTCAGTTTCGTAGTTCCTCCATTTCAGAAAGTTTTACCCATTCTGTACCTTTGTCAAGCACAGGACCAAAGATGGCCAGGTTGTCCTTGATGGTGGTGCAGTTCCAGCGGCGCCCGCGGAACTGGTGCTGGCACTCCTGGATGCCCAGCTTCACGCCTTCGGCCACACTGGGCATGATCTCGATGTAGTTCCGGCAGAAGCGCAGCTGCTTGGGCACCAGGCCCGGGATGGAGCCGCACAGGATGGGCTGGGAGCCGAGGGATGAGTACTGCTGTCCCAGGGCTAGAGACCTGGAGGTGGGGAGGTGACAGTGTGACAGTTCATGCGACCGTAACCACGCAACCATACACAGCGTAGCGCTGAACTTTTTTTACCCAAGAATTTCCAAACAAAAAGTCTCATTTCCGCACAGGCCCAAGCCGGAGTTCCGGCATCGATCATCAGTTCTCTACGCAGGTGCTGGATTTAAACGCTGTAGTTGTAAATGGATATACAGTCACGTGACTTTTCCACAACTTTTCAAGGCGTTTTGAATGACCGTAGGGACCTTGGAATAGATTTCAGGTCAATAAATGCCACAATCTCTTCCTACATCGTGCTGGACGGTACGTGGAGGATTTGTACCGTATGGGCGTGTCTGGTCACCGTTGTGCGTTGTGTGATTTGTGTGTCGTGGTGAGAAATCGCTGTCTGCTCGCTGGCTGTCAGAAGCCAATATATTTTATTCAGGGAATTTATTTTAATTGCCCCCCCCCCCCCACCGTCTCAGATATGGGGATGTGTCCGTGTTTTAACACGCTTAGCGTTGTGACAGGCTCAAACAAAACCGCTTCAGCACACTCCCAGATATAATTGCCTTTGCCATGAAATATTTATGGAATATTGAGAGTGTGATTGTTTATTCGTGAACATATGCTGCAGCATGAAATCGGCTCCCCCCACCCCGTCCCACGAGGGGCCGCGAGCGCTCCTGTAACAGAATTTCAGGGGCTTCTGTTTGTGCAGATTTACGTTCAGGTGTGTGTGTGTGTGTGTGTGCGTGTGTGTGTGTAGTATCACCAGAACACCTGGTCCTCACTCAGATATAAATGCTACACACACACACACACACACATATAGAGGCAGTGAGATTCGGGACTGGCTGCAGGCCTCAGGGAGGATTGTGGGTAAACAGCGGTCCTGATGAGGATGAGCTCAACCACCGCAGGGTGGAACCCGATCCTCACACACACACACACACACACACGTCTGACAGACAACTAGCCCTCAACGCACACAAACAGGCGGCAGAGAAAAGTCCCCCTGGTTTTGTGATCCCGGGGCGGGCGGAGCCTCTGACACGGTTCCCGCTTTGATCCGTATTGTCGGAGTGTCGGAGGGCCGGCTGCTCTTTCATGTGCTGTCAGAGCGGCGCGCAGATGAGGTAACTTGCGTCGGGGCGCTTTGATACCCGACCCACAGATCAGCTGGGCGTGCCACCTACCCTGCCCTGCGGGCGCCTGCTACCGGCCCGCTGCCCTGCGTGTGTGTGTGTGTGTGTGTGTGTGTCTGCTGGACACGTTTCCGTTCTGAATGTGAAGGTCGGTCGGGGTAACAGTCGACTTTTGGGAAGTTCTTGCGCCCTCGTTTCCCGCCGCCTGTCATGTGATGAAGTGAGTAAGCGTCATAATTGCATATTTACAGCCGGAGGTCGCGCTCGCTCTCTGACACCGGTGGGGCGCTGATGTCTGATGGGACCGGTTTTCGGGGAGCAGTGAGGACCGGCTGTGACCCCGATGGTGAATCGGCCAAGCGCGCTGCTGTTCGTGTGCGAGGTTCACCGTGATCCTGACCTGTTGGCTGCATGTGTTAAACGGGAGTCCCCCTGAGAGGGTGTGTGTGTGTGTGTGTGTGTGTGTGAGAGAGAGAGAGAGAGAGAGAGAGAGAGAGACAGGGGGTGGAGTTTAGGGGAAGAAATCCAGAGAAGATTCTGGGCCTCACATCAGGTGCTTGTCTGTTCAGGTTTGATGGCCGGCTCTTGCCCCAGGCCTCTTTTTTCCTCTATGGTTCTAGGTGAGTGTGTGTGTGTGTGAGAGAGAGAGAGATAGAGGGAGATTCTGTTTGTGTGTGTGTGTGTGTGTGTTCATTTGGACCTGTATTTCTTTTTGTGTTATTTTTAAAATGGTGAAAGTTATGTACGGCAAGCAGTCTGTTTCTGGATGGTTCTTATAAGAATGCTGGTCTTCCACCTTCATACATTCTCAGCATTCACATTTCAAATGTATTGATCAATAACTGATTCTTCACACACACACACACACACACACACACACACACACACACACACACACACACACACACTCAGTCTTGTCCTGTTGCTGCTGGGCCAGTGTGTGGGTGGGTGGTCTGGTCTACAGAAGGTCAGTAAGCATAACTAGAGGCAGGAGAAACCAGAAACCTTTTGAACCGGTGGAGATGCCACCTGACAGCCTCATGTAGGTCATTACCAGGCCACACGTCCAGCGTCCCCACAAAGTCCCCACGTTTTCCTTATTTCAGGCCTGTGAATATAATGCCCAGCGACGATGGAATGAGAATTCCCCAGCTACTTCTTCCCTTTATAAAATCATTATAGTTCATCTTCTGGGCGTCAGACACAATTAAAACACTTCATATTACAGAAGTGTTCTTTCTCTGTGAATGTCCCCTGCTCCGGGTCTTGTACATCAGTATCAGCACTATGCAGATTAGAATTGGTGTAAAGTTTAAGGCGGGGAGGGAAAGTGGGATCGGAGACCGCTCCCCGCCGCATTCGTCCCCGAGCCATGCTGGACGCCTGCGGAGAGCCGGGAGTGGCTGCTCGTACTTCGGCGCCATGCAGCCCTGCCTGCCAACCACGCCGCCTTATACCATGCACCTCATTTACCCGGGACCCCAGTTTCCAGCAGCACAGCTCCAGTTATCATGAGAGAAAAAAGAGAAGCGAATCAGTCGGTAAATGGACTTTTTTTTGTTTTTTTTTTTGCCTGGCAGGTAAGTTTTTGCTTGAGGAATTTATAGTTACGAAAAAAGAAGAAGATTTATCATACGCGCAGACAGTTGTGCAAGGGGGCTGGTGTGCACGAATGCCAGTCATTCCTCAGTCGAGCGGTGCGTGTGCACACTGGCTCGCCCCGCTGCAGGAAACGCATCCCGGCGGGTAATCATTCGCACCCGTTACAGACCGGAGGAATTAATGAGGATGGCAGGTCCAGGACAGCAGAACATGAAACGTCTCTCTCTCTCTCTCTCTCTCTCGCTCTCTGGCTCTCTCTTTTCACCGGTTTATTTGCAGGCCCGGAGCTCAGGGCTGATCAGATAAAAGATGAAAAATGGCGACCCCTGTTTCTGCCTTCGCTCGTCCTGGTTCCAACTTGTGAACTCAAAATGTCCCTTTTGGCTTCTGTTTGTGAAAGCGGGGGGACCCTTTAAGACGTGCTCCTCTCCCTGAGTCCCCCGCCTGCGATGGACCGGGCGACCTGAGCGGTAACGTGGGGCCGTCCCCGAGGTGGCAGGACACCCGTACGAATCAGAGGGGGCGTGGCTGCCCTGTGAAAACCAAACAGAAACCAATTAAAGCGGCCTTTGGGCGCCTCGGTGGTATAATCGAACGCCCCATCGCTCGGTGGATATCCGTTGCCATTGGCGCTGAGCCTATAAGTCTGTGGAATAACATTCTTTCCCCCCGCCATCCGCTCCCATTCACGGCAGCGCCGCTCTTAAGTGCTCAACAAAACACTCCAACATCCTTGATCTTTTCACACGGCGTGACAGACGGGGGGATTTTCTCGCGGTGAGCATCATTAAAGTGATCCTGGAGGGGGGCGGGGGACAGATAATGACATTCCAGAGGCCGGGAGCCGGGTCAGCGGGGACGCCCGTGGCAGGTCGGGGTCCCCGCAGCCCGGCAGGGGAGCACAGCGTGTCGCCTCACCTTCGTAGAGCGGCCGGGATGGGACGGCGAAGCCCGAACACCGCTGGCCCATCACGTTATCTTCCTTTTTAAAGATCATTTCTCGTTTTTCTGTTTAAACTGCATGAGGCCTTTTAACTTTTCTTAAGATTTGTGTGGGAGATGAAGATTAAATCATTAAAAGTTATTAGTTTATTAATGTAGTTATTAACAGATGAGTCCTGTTCTCCTCAGGTGTGTGTTGAGACGCCAAATTTAAGCCTTTTTGCCACAAGTTTCCCAGACAGAAAAGTCATAACTCATAACTCCTGTCTGGAGAATTTATGAAGACAGCAGTCGAGAGTCATCTTCTGTATGTGTGTGTGTGTGTGTGTGTGTGTGTGTGTGAGGAACTCTGTCCCTATCACGTCACTGCACCTTGTCGTACTTTGTTCTGTAACGGTTTGATTGACACCCCAGAATGACTTCTGTGTGTGTGTGTGTGTGTGTGTGTGTGAGAGAGAGAGAGAGAGACAGCGATGACGGCACACAGTGACACTCGTTCCTCAGCACCTGACTATTCACCTGTAGCCCCGCCCCGTCTCTCCGGATCACCGCAGGAATCGTGGCGCAATGAGCCGCCATCCCGGCGGAACACACATCTGCACTGTGTGTGTGTGTGTGTGTGTGTGTGAAAGTGAAGTGATTTGTCACATGTGATACACAGCAGCACAGCATACGGTGCACACAGTGAAATTTGTCCTCTGCATTTAACCATCACCCTGAGTGAGCAGTGGGCACCATGACAGGCGCCCGGGGAGCAGTGTGTGGGGACGGTGCTTTGCAGATCGGGAATCGAACCGGCAACCTTCTGATTACGGGGCCGCTTCCTTAACCGCTAGGCCACCACCGCCCCACACTGTGTGTGTGTGTGTGTGTGTGTGTGTGGGGGGTGACCCATCATCCATAAACGAGAGCAGAAAATGCTGCTGGTGGCCGCCATGGCACCAGTGCCAGGTCCGCTCAGTCACACGTCGGCCCGATTATTACCGTTCCCAACATGGAGATCCCGGGTCAGAGGCGTGGAGGGAAATGTGGGAACCGCGGAGGCTGGAAATGCGGCTGGTCCAACATTACTCTACATCCAGAATAATGTAGTAACACAAGGTTTCACAAATATTCCTTCATTTCTACACGTTTTGAGCAGTAAAGTTGCGGTAAAAGCGGTTTTAAATCACATGGACAGCACATGGTTCGGAAGAATAAATTAAACGGCGTCCCACTCTGTCAGTGCCAGTTTGAATGAACGCCTGGCTGCGCCAATCGGGACGAAAAAGAGCGGCACCGACCGCCGTTCCCGCCCGGTTGGTCGGGAGCTGGATGCAGAAATGCGGAGATGTTCGGTACTCACCACCAGATGGGATAGCCGCCAAGCACCCTAGAGCCGGACAACCACAAACACATCATATATCCAATCAGGTTCAAATCCATGAGGTGTGTCTTCTGGGACCAAAGTGGAGACGGATCAGCGCATGGAGCGTCCCAGAGTGGAGGAAAATTCCCAAAGTTCCCACGGCTCCGGGCAAATGAACGCCGGAATACCTGAAAATGATTACGTTTCAAATGGCAAAAAAAAAAAAAGCGGCTAAAAGGAGACAGCGGCGGCTTCTTCTTCTTCTCTTCGCCTTGATTGAGTTTGGACAGGGGAGTGTGTTTGACTCCCAGTAGTTTAATGCACACACACACACACGCGCGTGCAAACACACATACACACACACACACCCACCCACACACACACCCACACACGCTCCTACCCTTCCCTCTCTGAGGATCTTCCCCAAGGTAGATATCTCTCTCTCTCGCTCCACTTTTCCTCCCTTTAGGACGCCTCGTCCACGGGGCCAATATTAAAGGGGCTTCGGGGACGTCAGCTCGCACACCAATCACAGGGGACGGCCTGAGGTTACGAAAAAAATTATTATTCCTTCCCATCTGTCAATCACACAGCACCCCCTGGTAATGTGGAAAAGAAAGAAAGAGAGAGAGAGAGAGAGAGAGGGAGACGGAGGGCGGGAGAGAGGGAGGGAGGGACGGAGGGGCGGAGTAAAAGGTAGACTTTTTCCGCCCCCGTTCTATCTCCTTTAATTGAAAGTCCCCCGGCCCGTGGCGCCGGCAGGGCCCGCCCGGGGCCCGTGCCCACGGCCGGGTTCTGCGCCGGGACCGCGGCCCGGATCCGCGCGTACGGTGTGTGTGCGCAGGGGGGCGCGGGGAGCGTTCGGGGTGTCGTCCCCTCCTGACGACAGGCCACAAAGGGAGCACAATAAAGCCATAAAGAGCGCCGGCCCGGAGGCAGAGCACCACACTTCACCTCGCCGCCATTGTCATTCTGATGAGACCAAACGTCACTTTATTGGGCTCGGGGACAAGATCAGTTTACAAACACCAAAAATCTCCACATTTTTCATGCAGTAGGAACGAATTCACCGTATTCCGGTGTGCCTGCCCGCTCTCAGGTTCTCACCGCTGGCCACCTGGACACCTGCGTCCTGGAGACTGACCAACAGCCCGGAGGTCGGCCTCACCGACCCTCGTTTCTTCTCCCACACCTTCATCTCCCCACATCAAAGTCGGCCTGGAATGGCCCCGACCTGAGGGAGCTGAGGGCGGAACCGCCACGGTGCCACCGAGGTCCCCTCGAGCGGGTGGAGGGACGGGCGGACGGACCGGGGCGGGCCCGAGACGCTCGTGGGCCGGGATCTGTTTCCCATCAGCCCCATTGTTGTCGATCGGCCTCGCAGCATTCCTGAGGGGTGACAGATGGCCCTCGACATGCCAGGGCCGGCGTGGGGAGCCGCGACACGGCCGAGATTTACGAGACGTGACAGGGAACGTTCTGCAGCCGGCATCTCCGCAACATTGGAACCACGTTTCTCGCAGGTCAAGACCGCAACACGACAAACCGCTGCAGAACAAACAGCGCAATTAGAATTATAGGGGACGAGCGGCTGCCGCGGGGACGAGACGGCACTTGGACGGCGTCTCGGGCTGATTTAGGGCCTTTAATTTATTGTCGTGCAGATGACAACCTGCAGGCATAATTAAACTGCTGAGTTGTGGAGAAGAGCTGGCGCGGGTCTCAGGGTTCGAGCCGGAGGTCAGCTGACTGCGCTGTGTTGCGGGCGCGGACGGACGCCGCTTCTTCACGCGGAATCATATTTTTAATAAACCGTAGACGCCCAAAATCTGTTACCAATTGGGAATATTTCTCCACCTGATGAGACACACAAATCTTACTGGATAATGAACCGCACGTCTTATAATTCACCAAAAATCATTCCTGGAACATGGCGGAATTCTGGATGTTTGGTGTGATGAAACACAATGACGTTTTGAAAGGTGAGAAGCAGTGCATCATGGGAAAGTGTTGGTGAGTGATAGGTGTCTTTGATTGGTCGGTGTGTGTGTGTGTGTGTGAGTGTGTGCCAGTGTTTTCATCTTAAATAGAGAGGTGGTCTGTGTTGGTGTGTTCTAGTTGGACACACACACACACACACACACACATAGGACCCCTGCAGCGCTGGTTTCTACGGCGACGCAGACCCCGTTCCTTCTCAGGCCTCTTGCTGCAGAGGGACATGTGTCCCTCCTCCTAAAGTCTGAGACCCCCACCCCAGCCTTCTCAATCTGGACGTCGTGGCCGGACACAGGGACCCAATAAAACCCGGATTACCGGGGCGTCCACACACACACACACACACACACACACACGCACACACACACACACATCTAAAACCGTTTCTTAACACGCCCGACCCCGCCCCTTCTCTTTTCTCTCTTTCATTCATTCTTACCATCTTTTCCTTCTTTGTAAACCTCCACACCCCTCCGCCGTTCCACCTCTGTCCTCCTCGTCCTCGTCCTCTGTCTCTCTGCGAAGAATTTCATTATTTGCTATTTGGGAGAACGAGGGCCTCGTGAATCTGCTTGTTGTGAAAAGGGCTGAAATCGGGGCAACGCGCCGCGGCCCCCTGCGCCCCACCCGAGGCCCTGGCCGCGCTGGCACTTCCTCTCGGCCGGTGACAGGGACGAGGCGCCCAGGTGCGTGCGTGAGCGCCTTGAGTGACAGGCGCGGAGAGAACAGGAGGCCGCGTGCGCGCCAGCGCCGTAACGCGTTCCCGCTGCGACAGTCCCAGCTCTGTTTTTACACCCTCCATTAATGTGTCGTCTGGAACTCGTTCCCCTCCATCTGCAGCAAATGTGCGCGAGGGAAGCAGGGACCGTCACCACTGTCACCAAAACGGTTTCACTCGCGTCCCGTCGACTTTGGCTGCCGCGCCGTTCCTTCTCCCCGTAATTTCATGAATTATAGCAGCTCCTGACGGTTTAAAAGTTCACCTTATGGACAAATCCTTCAATTATTTTTAAGCATTTGTCTATATGCTTGGAATATTAATAATGCGATGCAGTGCACTGAAAGTGACGTGATTGTCATTGTGCAAAACTGCAGCACAGCACGCGGTGACACGGTGAAACGTGTCCTCTCTATTTAACCATCACCCTTGGTGAGCAGTGGGGACCATGACAGGCGCCCGGGGAGCAGTGTGTGGGGACGGGACCTTCATCAAGGGTACCTCGGTGGCACCTTGGCGGGTCGGGACTCGGACCGGCGACCTTCTGATTACGGGGCCGCTTCAGTATCCCACAATATTGCAGGATATTGCGAATGCCGTATGGAGGAGAGACTTTATTCACGTTAGAAGAAGAAGAGTCAACAGCCCCCCGTTCCTCATCTCCCTGTGTAATAAGACACCCCCCCTCTTTAAAAAAGCCCCAGTGCCCTCCCACTCTCATTCATCCGCGGGACAATACCCAACAATGCCCGAAGGCCCTCTCACCCCCGAAGCTACCCCCAAACAGACACTTCTTTTATTGAAATTCTTTGGTCTTCTAATCCCCAGCTTCCTACATAGCGCTGTAATGGAGTCCAACTCCGACGGCCTTTTCCTGCTGGACCGATCCCTGCAGCCCTCCGAGATCACAGATCACGGGCAAATCCTGACTGTTATTATCCGTCCGGAGACAATTACAGCACGTTCATGCAGATGAAGGAATAAAAAATATATACAAATACCAATCAGCATGCATTTCGTACTGGAGATGTCAGAATAAAAAGGAATTCCTACTGATGTTATAACCGGGGCGCGACCTTAATCCATGGTAGCGAGGCTGCGAGGCTGGTCTACTGCTGACGATGGGCCTGATCCTCCTCAGAACCTCCCTCCACTTCCTGGAGTGTAGCTGCTCATCCCTGCGTCGCTGCAGAGCCACCGGGGAAGCCAGGACATGATCCATTAGGGCGCGATGACGGACTTTATTGAAAGAGTGCAGGGCTCTGGTTGCTCTGGCCATGAGAACTTGGATGTGCTGTGAGGGACACCTACTGGTTGAGTTTGGAACTGCAGTTCCAGGCGTTCAGGCCTGCTCCTGTCACCCCAGGTTCCTGCCTACATTTATAAAGCATGAGGGTGCTGTATTCTGCCCCTTCTCATGGGAGGGCAGGTGCGTGCCCAGTGCACTCAGCATTTCACACAAATACAACCTTTGGTACATCTGCATTCGTTCAGCAAGTTTTATTTGTACTGCACTTTCACCTGAAAGCCGCAAGGAGAGACCTGTTTAATCATTCATAGTACGTGGAAAATAACACCCAAAAAGTGTTGGGTGATGTTCCCAAATGTTTCATCCACATCCAGGCACACTTTCCAGTTACACTAGAGGCTATATTGAATCTCGTTGGAATGTTAATGGGAAAAGGCATTAAAACATGGAGTGATCCAGCACTGCTCGACTTGAATGGAAAGCGGCTCAGATTTCTGCCCCTGAGAGGTTTGTGGAAGCAGCAGTGAAAGGCTGGATTCGAGCCTGAAGGAGCGTAATCCAAGAAAGCAAGAAAGCACGCTGACATCACACCACTACATGTGCACATCTCGTAATATACATAAAAAATCCTTTTTCACATTATGTAGATAAAATTTCACCATTGCTTTCTACAGAATGTAAAGCAACCAGCTAAAACCGCATTATGGAAAACTACAGTGACTGACATCAGGACTCTCAGCCTGAGGAATTTAATTCGGATTTCCACCTTACACATGGGCCACTTTCAGTGGTTATAATTTTTCTAACATATACAACTTGCATTACCATTTATGTCTAGGCGAATAATGTCACGTCAACATTTGTTATGAAACTTCAGAATGGAGCCGAGAAAAGTCTACTGTTCCCAGAAGGCCTCCAAGTCCAACCCGTTCAGAATCGTCCAATAGAATTGTTTTCTGACGTCGTGACTTTTACAGAGGGGGGCGTGTTTTGGCAGGAAGGGACCACGCCTTCGCTTCTGGTTGGTCTACAGTATCCACGTGACAACGTCAAGCCAATCGCTTTTCACTTTGGAAAAACAGCTTGTTCTATGGCGTAACCCTGAATTTTTTGTTGCCTGGTGCGTGTATTATAAGCAACTTCTTGTGGTGACATTATGGAGTCGTGGGCTTGTGTAAAAAGTATTCATCTTCTTGTATTCGTTTCTTAACCATAAACAAAAAATGTGAAGCTTGTGGCTGATGGATATATACGGTTTCTCCACTCGACCACGATGGGCTACATATCAGCCGATCTGGCAACGTCTTCGAGGAGAAGGACGTTCCGTTAGAAAACGCTGCCGTGTTGTCAGCAGCTGCTGGCGGGGTGAGAGCATCTGGGTGTTCGGGGGATGGTTGAAGGTCCACCTGAGTTGTTGAATGCATCACCGGCCTGCATGGAGCTGCGGAGGCCGACAGAGGCGTGACTGCAGGGGCTCTGGACGAGGCGGTGAGAAGTCCGGTTGGTCTCTGTATTTTCTACAAGTTTCTGTTCACTGAGTTCAATAAGTAAAATATAAAGGACCCGCTGTCTGAGTATTCTGATAAGTATTTTTTCTTATAACAAGCACACATACAAACATTTGTATGTATATATATATATAGAAATAAAGATATTTTGCATTTAGACATATACACAACATACACGTTTATAATAATGAAGCTTTTCTTTAGATTCTGGAAATGTAATATTATAAGTGTGTTGTGTGTCTCATGTGGAGAATTTATTAATAGTCTATGCAGTATTAATCCCATTTTGTTGGTTATTAATTCCATTGCTGGCCTGATAAAGAGTTGAAACGGATATTGCTGCGTTTTTATCATTTCCCACAGTCTCCTCCTGACGTGAGAATGAACGTGGGCACGGCGCACAGCGAGGTCAACCCCAACACGCGGGTGATGAACAGCCGGGGCATCTGGCTGTCCTACGTCCTGGGGATCGGCCTGTTGCACGTCATCCTGCTCAGCATCCCGTTTGTCAGCGTTCCAGTCGTCTGGACCCTCACCAATCTCATCCACAACACGGTATGCATGCTGATGCGGGCATGTAAACATGCGGTGCATGGCGCATCACTTATATTACAGCCTTATTACAAAATGGTGTAAATTCATTTTCCCCCACCTGGGTTCTACACGCAGCATTCCATAATGACAACGTGACAAATTAAAATAAAAAAAAAAATCACATGTATTCACAGCCTCAAAATTGAGCTCAGGTGCCTGCTGTTTCCCCTGATCTTCCGCGAGATGTTTCTGCAGAGACATCCTGGATGAAAACCTGCTGCAGAGCGCTCTTGGTTCATCTTTCAGCAGGACAGCGACCCTAAGCACACAAGATATGAAAGGAGTGGCTTCAGGACAACTGAAGTGGCTTCAGTTTTTTATTTTTTAATAAATTTGCCAAAACCTCAAGTTAACTTTTTTCATAATGACATATCGGGTGTTTTGTGTAGAATTCTGAGAAAAAAAATCCATCTTGGAATAAGGCTGCAACGTAACAAAATGTGTAAAAACTGATGCGCTGTGAATTCTTTCCGGATTCTCTGTAGATCTTGATCTATCACGATTGCTCAACAGGAAGTTACATTTGGTGCATCTGCAATGACGCTAACTCTATGAAGCGCTATAAGGCCATGAGACAGAACCTTTATCAGAAATGAAATCACCAAGTAGATGCTGGACCATCTGCTGACTTACTTCTCTTCCCGCACTTCCACACCACACACAGCTTGGAAATGTTGGCCTGAATCTTCACCTGACTTGGCATTACATCATTTGATTTATTATTGCATCACTGTGCTTTCTAACATTTATTCTGCAGTAAATAGGAAAAAGAAGGGTTCTATATTGTGGTGTGGATTAGTAAACTGATCGTTGCTGATGTAGGCAGAGTCTGCCGTGTTCTAGCAGCATCTTCTGACCCTCTGCAGTGCATGTACCTCCTGCTGCACGCGGTGAAAGGGACGCCATTTGAGACGCCGGACCAGGGCAAAGCTCGTCTGCTGACGCACTGGGAGCAGATGGACTACGGTGTGCAGTTCACCGCCTCGCGCAAGTTCCTCACCATCACCCCCATCATCCTGTGAGTACTGTACTTCTCACGGTTCTGAAATGATAAGGTCCGGTTATACATTACGCTCATTTATTATAAAGTTATTATCCTTAAAAAAACAAGCATCATGGGTGAAAATTTTAGCTTTATTGTCATCTCAGCTTCATACATAAGTTAGGTCTTATGTATGGGGTTCTAGGTTCTTATTAATTTCCCCATGTTTTGTTCGTGAGAAAAAGTCAATTTTAACTCCTCTCTGATGATATGTCAATTTCAGTCTGACTGTCCCCAGTCTACTCAGATTTGTTATCTTGGCCTTGGTTTCTATCGTGGTGCCTGCGTCCTCCCAAATAGGGACATTGGTCAGATGTGGTGTCCACCCCGTTTCGGTCTCAGTGCCTTCAACAGGAAAAGCCCCTGTGATGTCATGTCACGTCTCTCTATGATTTGTCCAGAATTAAGGAAAAAGAGTATTTAATACACGATTAAATGCATTTTGATGTTATGGACCGATCGGACAAGGTAGCGGCTGTGTGTTCCTCACATCTCGGAAACATCTCGGATTTCAGGGTGAAAATCCTCCTCTCTGGTTAAAGGGCTTTTTTCTTCACCTTTCCGTGCTGGACGACTTCATCCCGACTTAATTCAGAAACGGAGCAGATTAAACACTCTTTTTTTATATTAGAGGTTGCAGTGCATATAACAACAATAATAGTAATAACAGTGTAATGACATGTACAGCCATCAAATAAGGAAGAAATAAATATAAGGAGATGAAAAGTAAATAAGTAAGTTAAGTATATTTACAGCATTTATCATTTACATTTACAGCATTTATCAGATGCCCTTATCCAGAGCGACTTACAATCAGTAGTTACAGGGACAGTCTCCCTGGAGCAACTTAGGGTTAAGTGTCTTGCTCAGGGACACGATGGTAGTAAGTGGGATTCGAACCCGGGTCTTCAGGTTCATAGGCGAGTGTGTTACCCACTAGGCTACTACCAGCCTGTATTTATATTATATTAGGTGTGTATGTATGAAGATGGCTTTTCCGGAATGGTAATAAAGTTAGAAGCTGCAGAAGCTGCTGCTGTTTCCTGATGGCAGCAGCCGCGTCTCCAGTTTCATTCTGGATGACCTCTCATCTCTCTCTCTCTCTCTCTCTCTCTCTCTCTCTGCAGGTACTTCCTCACCAGCTTCTACACGAAATACGACCGCGTTCACTTCATCATCAACACCTTCTCCCTCCTCACGGTCCTGATCCCGAAGCTTCCGCAGCTGCACGGCGTCCGTCTCTTAGGGATCAATAAGTACTGACAGCCGTGTGTCTGGGGGACGGTCCGGCCATCGCTCAGCTGGAGACGCAGAGACTGAATCGAGACACTTTTACACTTTATTCTTGTATGTGAACATGAAGGTGTGTTGGTGCATGTCTGCCTGGAACTGATAATGTGGTGAAGGCTGCATGGAAGCGACTAGATTCCGGTTTGATCTGGTGCTTCCTGCTTCTGCCTCTGTTTGCTTCTTTTTTGGGGGGAATAAAATTGACATTAGGACAGACTGGACAGATGGACATTAGTTTAAAACGTGAAGGTCTTATGTGATGCCAGTGGCAGAGATGGACCCTGCCAGGCTAATTTATATTTCAGTAGATCCCTTTGGGGATAAGGGGGACACGAGGTACCCTGTTGGTGAACCCATCACTTCTCCATTTTGGTGTGTCGGTTTCCAGTCGGGTTCCTGATTCATTTCATTTCATAATTTTGTACAAAAAAAAAAAAGTGTTGTTCTGTCACCCTGAATGGCAGATGTGTCACGGTACAGGAAGGTGACTGCTTTAGATCACGAGCAGCCTGTCATCGTGGAACGTCTGTCTGGCCGTATCACAGGAAGTGAGGTCACGTCGTGAAGGTCGGAGGCTTCGCTCTGGCAGCGTCGTGTTTCAGCCGCCCCGCCAGGAGACCCTGAGGTTCGTAGCCGTGATGTTGCTCGTCTGCCGGATCCTGTTTCAGCCATTTTCTGCCACTGCCGCTCGTTTTTTTCCTGTAAATCAGTGTCATAATCATAATTTTTTTCAGACAATGGTGGGATGTATTTCAGCAAACACAACCTATTTGTAATAAAAATGTAAAAAGAAATGTAACAAATAAAAACCATTACTTTATTCTTGTCTTGGTCTCATTGCTCTTTGGTTTTGATCTCATCTTGTTCTTGTTGTTATTTGGTCTCGGTCTCGTCTTGGTCTCAACACTATTTTGTCTCGGCCTTGTCTTGGTCTCATTGCTCTTTGGTCTTGATCTTGTCTTGGTCTCAACACTATTTTGTCTCGGTATTGTCTTGGTCTGGACACTATGTGGTCTCGGTCTTGTCTTGGTCTCGTTGCTATTTGGTCTCGTTCTCGTCTAGGGCTTGCAGCTATTTGGTCTCGGTCTTGTATTGGTCTAAAGGCTATTTGGTCTCGTTCTCGTCTAGGGCTTGCAGCTATTTGGTCTCGGTCTTGTCTTGGTCTCGGATATAGTGTTCTTGATGAATGAGAAAACAGCGCATTCGCACAGAACAGTATTATTTTTTATGTGGCTAAATTCAAATGCACGACGTCACAGGACAGTCCACAGAACGGGAGCATCACCAACCACTGACCCGACCACGAACAGACACGAACGGGATAGTTTTATACAATTATATAATTATACAACAGGTGAACACGATCAGGGAACATTACATCCGGACCCGGAGTAACCCGTGCCGGACCGGATCATGACACCTTTATTAAGTCACTAACTGTAGACCAGTGAGCCAGTACGGTCACCAGCACATATTAATGTTAATTTGACAAATTTGCTGGAAGAAAATGTATTTAAGAGTGTCAGTGAACATTTGAGAGCCAAATGTCCATTGTCTTCAATTCAAAGCAAAGGATGATTCCCGAGGCGTCTGTCTCTGATATAAGAGACTTAATATGAACATCTTTCTGGTACGTCCCAGGAGAGGATTATAGGAGAGGATTGCTGAGAATATTATTTCCCATTGGACAAATCTGGGAGATTTTAAATGAGAGAAATATGGAAAATATCGTTGATAAGATAACATGAATTACATTATGAAGTAATGACACTTTACAGCAATGCCTTTTGAGTAACGTGATGTTGATTCTAGCCCTCGTCTGTTTCGTCTTAGTGTGTCTCAGCAATGTCCTACTCTCGGTTTAGGCGGTCTTGACTACAACACTAAAATGTGCTTTATGGTTCTGTTTGCAAAGCCGAGTCTGCTGTGAGCTTCGAAGTTTGATCTATACAGTGGAGCAAAAAAAAATATCTGGCAGCCACCAATTGTGCAAGTTGTCCCACTTAAAACGATGAGAGGTCTGTAATTTTACACTTCAACTGTGAGGGACATAATGTAAAAAAACCCAAGGAATCACATTGTATGGTTTTTAAAGAATTTATTGGTGTAATGCGGCAGAAAAAATACCAAAAGTTCACCTCTACGATTAGCTTGACTGCATCGCAGTTTTTCCAACTGCAACAAGGAGAACATTTCCTTAATCCAACCATTGAAAGAGGGGGGCTTGTCTGATTTCCACAACAGAAGAACAAGTCTTCTGGCCATTAATGAGGCGAAAGCTACCACCTTGGCTTGAGTTATCGTAAGATTTATATCTGGAGGGGGGACCCCAAAAATAGAAGTGTATGGTGTAGCGCTGCGGGATTTTTATCCACCACGACGTACTGTGCTACTAATAATAACCTTTGTTACCTTTGTGGTCCCAGCTCTCTTCAGGTCATTGACCTGTTAGTTCCTCCGTGTACTTCTGGGCTGTTTCTGTACCCCGCGAGGTGAAATCTTGCATGGAGCCCCAGGTCGAGGGAGATTGCCAGTGGTTCCATTTTCTAATAATTGCTCCAATAGTTGATCTCTTCTCACGAAGCTGCTTGCCTGTTGTAGATGTGCTTGTCCCAGCCTTGTGCAGGTGTCCAATCTTGTCCCTGGTGTCCTTAGACAGCTCTCCGGTCTTGGCCATGGTGGAGGTTGGAGTCTGACTGTTTTGAAGGTGTGGACGGGCGAGGTAACAAGTGAAGGATGGAAGAGCTTCTTAAAGAAGAAGTGACAGTTCTCTGAGGGACAGGATTATTGCTTGTTTGTAGGTGCTAAATACTTTTTTTCTGCACCATTACACAAATAACTTCTTTGCAAATGACAGAATGTCCTGGAAGTGTAAAATTACAGACCTCCGTCATGAACCCACGGTAGATGAAGACAGCAGGGGTCAGTGTGACCACAGAAATGGGACGTGAAGTGGGCCTCTGCTGTTTTAACAAAAACAATGCTGCGACGCTGTTAGCCCTTAATGTTCTCAATGTCTTTCCACACTAACCCGTGGGTGCAGGCGACTGACCAATCAGAAGACGGCAGCAGCTGATTGGTTGTTTGCTGGCGGCTGGCGGTTCGGGTGGCGGTGTGGTTGTAGTGCTGCGGCTGGGCAGTAGGCGGCGCTGCCGTTTGACATTAATCCGAAGTGGCGTCGGCTTTCTATAAATAGGAGGTTGCCTGTAGGTAAAGACTGTTGGCCTGTTTTCTCTTTGCAGCCCCCTCACTGGATGTGAGCGACTGTTTTGCGGTTAAAAATATTTTTTTAATCTATTTTTTTGACTGACGTTGACTGTGATTTTTGGAACTTAATTAATTCAAATGACATTTAATATTCGTTTCAGTCCATGGCAGATCCCTTTGATAATTTCTAGGTGTTTCATCTATGACTTTTCCCCAACTTGCCTCGTTCCACTCCTTCCTTTCATCCTCCCACACCACCTTGATCTTGTTTTCTCTCATTTCTTCTCTCTCTTTACATCCTCCTTCGTGTTGGTGGCAGGCAGTGGTCTGAAGGACCCATACGAGGTGACAGGGATCCTCAGGGGGTTTTAAACGATTCCCCCCGTCTTCTCTCCGAACTCTGTCCGTTCGTCCACTCTGCCGCTCAACACTGTATAAAATATAGAAGATCTGGGACCTGGTTTGTGTGATGGTCTCGGATGGCCAGGCATGGCAGAGAAAAGTGCTATGGTGTGTCAGGCCCTGTGTCCCTCATATGAGGTGACAAGTCTCTGAAGGAACCTTTGCTGCGAGGCTGGTGGGTGGGAGTTTCCTGGACAGAGTGTGTGTGTGTGTGTGTGTGTGAGAGAGAGAGAAACAAGACATTCAGATGCACACAGCATTCAGGCCACGGTGTTTAAAATGTCCCCTGTGAAGACATCAAGCATCACAGTCTTGCCTTAGTCTATATTTACATTTACAGACGCCCTCATCCAACGTACGTCCGACTTCAATCACTTTAAAATGTCCATCTGGTTCACTAAGAACCGGTCTGTATATATGATAGCTGAAGAACTCCGATCCCAAACACTTTTTTGTTATTTTAAATTTACATAAGAGCCCCTTTTGGGGCCAGTGGTGGCCCAGCGGTTAAGGAAGTGGCCCCGTATTCGGAAGGTTGGGGGTTCGAATCCCGATCTGCCGAGGTGCCACTGAGGTCCCCTTGTTGAAGGTCCTGTCCCCACACACTGGCGCCTGTCATGGTGCCCACTGTCACCAAGCGTGATGTTTAAATACAGAGGACACGTGTCACCGTGTGCTGTGCTGCTGTGTCTCACAATGACAATCTCTTCACTTTCACTTTAAATCTAAATATTTCTGATCTTTAAACTCTCAGCTTTTGGTAGATCTCGTGTTGATTCCACCACCTCGACTCCAAGCCAGAGATGGATGCTTTCCTGGTACCTTGAGAGATGGTGGTACCAGTGGAGGAGTGCTGGAGGAGACGGAGAGAGTGAGGAGTGATGAGAGGTCTGAGGTAGGATCCTTGGCTTTGTAGGCCACCATCAGTACTTTAAATCTGATGTTGTGGCAGATGCAGGACGCCAGTGGACTGGTGTGGATCTATAGTCTTACAGTTCTTTACCGACAAATGTCAAAATATGCAATAAAAATCCGTGCATGACAACGCGAACCTCCAGTAACCTGGACGGTAGTTCAGTTCACATCCACTTTAAGTTAACGTCTCCTGCAGACTCTGTCGGGAGGGGCTTTAAATCGATGGCTCCTTATTCACGTTTCTTCTGATTTACTGCCAGCTTCTTATGAACGCTTTGCACCTGCATAAATATTGATCTACATTTCAGAGTTCTCGCCGAGCGGAACCCCTAACAAAGGAACCGGGTCGGCCCACCGCCTGGTCAGACAGGTGAAAGCCACACGCGTGTTATTATTACGCTCATTACGACCCTGTCAATGTTAAAAGAGCCCCGGTGCAGACAGGCGAGCGCATAGCAGCCTTGTTCTCCACCGACGGCCTTTATTTACGACGCCGAGCTGCAGCGTGTAAATGAGGCAGAGAAGAAAATACAATTCTGACAAATGTTAACAGTGGCCATATTTTGTTGGTTTCATTAAAGTTCACATATATAAACATATGGACACAACATATGGACATTAATACATTTTACACCTCCAGATTCGAGGTTTCTGCACGTTTCTGAGAAATAAACAGTTTTTATCCACCGTGCTGCTGAATCAGCTGACTGATGCTTATTAATAAGAACGGAGCCAACTGTTCTACCAGGGGTAGTGGTGGCCTAGCGGTTAAGGAAGCGGCCCCGTAATCAGAAGGTTGCCGGTTCAAATCCCGATCTGTCAAGGTGCCACTCAGGTGGCACCGAGCAAAGCACCGTCCCCACGCACTGCTCCGCGGGCGCCTGTCATGGCCGCCCACTGCTCACTCAGGGTGATGGGTTAAATGCAGAGGACAAATTTCACTGTGTGCACCATGTGCTGTGTATCACATGTGACAATCACTTTACTTTTCTACTCTACTCTTTTCGTATAAAATACATTTTATCCCTTGCTTAATCCTTTGTTCAAACTTGGAAAACACTTTGAATTGCTCTGCGTAGGACGTGAATCGCATCGTTCGGCGAGCAGTCAGAGGCGGCGAGAACGTGAATGACAGGAACATATTCTGTATATTGTGTGTGTTTCGGCTCATGCACTCTGCTGATGACGAAGAATGCAGGAAGACAAGCAGCTTTCTGTAGGGATGTGGGAGTGAGTGGACAACTGTCTCTTTCAGGATTACATAAATGCACGAAAAATCTTTATTGTGGAGAGGCACCTTATTAAAAGGCGTTCTTGCAGGAGAGCTAATGCTCGTTCGCCACTACGGATCAGTGGCACCCAGACGTGCTCTGTCACATGCGTCCCCAGTGGCTGGGTTCTCCTAACACTGCAAAATGAATCACATTATATTTCAAAGTTTGACCAGTGAAAATGCAATGGCCCATAATCCCATTAAAAACGGGAATGTAATAAGTTGATTAGGAACCCTTTCTGTGACTGAGTACACACACACACACACACACACGGAGTGCCATCTGTTTGCATACAGTAAAATGCTGCCGGTAACTTGCTGGGTAATGATGACTAAACAAGGCTCACAGATCAGATCGTTCGTCATGCCGCGTCTCATTAGCAACGGCGGCACGCCGGGTGGCAGAAACTCGCCATCAGCACCTCCACTCACATTTATCCCTTTCAGATACGCGCTGACGTGCAAAAGTGACCGCACTGGGTGCCCTCGTACCTGCGTGAACGACCTTGCCGCTGCCCGCTTCTCCGTCTTCTGCGGACTTTCCCGCCTCTGATAGGCCGCTCATACGCACTCCTGAATGTTAATATTTTATTGCCTGATTCGTGTGTCAGCAGCACCTCTATTTACAGAAATAGCAACGCGTGCGATGAAATGGTGCAACCGTACAGGAAGTGAGGGTTTTCCTGCTTGAACCGACAGTTGGCGGCTACGCAGGTACGGACAGATGATGGGCCAGAAAAGCGGCGCGGTATTGGTACAGTCGTTTATACAGCCAGCCGCTGCGGTTCACGGTGAAGAGGCATGAGGTCGTGAAAGCGAAAGTGACGGGATTGTCATTGTGATACACTGCAGCACAGCACACGGTGACGCGGTGAAACGTGTTCTCTGTATTTAACCGTCACCCTTGGTGAGCAGTGGGTACCATGACAGGCACCCGGGGAGCAGTGTGTGGGGACGGGACCTTCAGCAAGGGGACCAGAGGGGCACCTCGGCAGACCGGGATTCGAACAGATTCGAACAAGGCGAGACAAGTTTATTTGCACATGAAGCTTTAGAAAGACGCGGGACTAAAAGACAACGAGGAAAATCTGAAAAATAAATGAATTACATCATGTACATCAGCATTCACGGTTCGGTCTGGATCCTCACCACAGACGCGTCTATAGACAGCGACAGGAGGCGTGGTCTGTCTACCGCCATTCATGTTTTTCTGTATTAACGGAAAGCCGACTTCCCTCTGTCTCTGTGCCTGCTGTGCGTCACCCTTCTCGGTTTGCCGTGTCCAATGTCCCCATCTTCCTCTACCATCATGCAGGGTGTTAGTAGCCTAGTGGGTAACACACTCGCCTATGGACCATAAGACCCAGGTTCAAACCCCACTTACTACCATCGTGTCCCTGAGCAGGACACTTAACCCTGAGTGTCTCCTGGGGGGGACTGTCCCTGTCACTACTGATTGTAAGGCGCTCTGGATAAGGACGTCTGGTTGTCACGATCCGGTCCGAAATGGGGGTTACTCCGGTCCAGGATCCGGACCGGAGTTTCATTGTTGTCCTGTGTAATGTTCCCTAATCGTTTTCGCCTGTGTTTAATTGTATAAAGCTGCCCTGTTCGTGTCTGTCCGCTGTCAGGTCTTTGAAGTTATGTTCCGTGTTCACCAGTGTCTACGTCTCGGATGTCTCCCCTGTCTTGTGATTCACAATTATACCCCGGTTTCGTGATGTCAGGTGAAAGTGTCCTTCATTCCACGTCTTCTCGTCACTCCTCGTCATCCTCTCCGTTCACCCGCCGCGTCATGCCCGCAAGGACGTGACACTTGTAAATGCTGTAAATGTAAAAATGTAAATCTTCGAATGCATGCATCTGGGGACAGGGACTGAAATCACCCCCTAGCGTCATGTCAGCACTTTCGAGATCCAGAGCTTTCAGTCCGGGGCTGAAGGCTTTCAGCGTCTTTATTGCATCTCGGAGGTTATAGGTATGAGCTGACATTTGCTTTGAGAGCTTCTGTGGCTTCTCTGACGGTTGAGGATAAGGTCAGCAGCATCTGCCGGAAACGAGACGTCTGATGATGGTCTGAAGCAGCCTGGAGCCGCCGATTCCCAGCCCAGAGGCCATTAGCCCGCTAATGACATTACCGCCTTTGGGGGTGTGTGAGGGATCATGGGAAGGTGAGCCGCTGTTGTTGGGAGGGTTATGATGGCCATTCTCTCCCATGTGGCCATAAAATGCTCCGCACCGGCACTTCCATTAGCATTCCTCTCTGACCCCTGACATTATCCCGACGTGGGCGCCCATCCGCCCCGGGCTACAGTGCCGATTTAAATGCTCAGAGTTCCATTTCCCTACATCCCTCCGTCTCACCTTCTTCGCTCTCCGTTTTTCATTCTACCTCCAATACGGGTTCATTTTTCATTTGTTGATGTCCTTCCTCTTCCTCCTCTTTATCGTGCCACGCCCTCCCACATGGGAGTGTGTGTGTGTTTTCTTTTATTCCCTTTCCGCTGAGTTTTTATCCCTTTTCACCTTATTTCATCCCGCGTTGTGATTTACTGCCCTCGTCTGTGAGGACTCTCTCTCTCTCTCTCTCTCTCTCTCTCTCTCTCTCTCTCTCTCTCTATTGCTTCTTCGTCCTTGAGTGAAGGCGGGTGGAGGTTCTGAGATTGAGTGGAAATGGGGGAGCTGTAATGTCTCTCGTGATTCATATTTAATGTCCCTAACGACCAGCCGCTCTCCGTCCCGGAGTGACGGATGGACAGACGAGCATCAAAATCATCTGCAGTGAGGCGAGCGCACTGATTGGCTGTCGTGCCCGACAATTGGACCGGTGATTCGTGACTTTTTCACCAGTATGAGGGCAGGACTGTCCGTGATCAGCCCGTTTTACGCTGTCATATACGGTGTGATTTTAGTCTGGATTCTGTCCCGCGGACACTCGGCTCAGTCCCTCTGTTGGGGACTCTGGGACTCTGGTGACCCTGGTGACCTCTGATGGTGGCTTTTTGTCAAGTCTGTGAAGAGGCTCGTTTACTGTGGTGCTCGAATGAGTTTCCCACAGGGGGTGTGTGACTCGGGCACAATCATTTATATAAAGTGGCGCTCTCAGCCTTCGCCACCGTGGCGCATAATCATGGATTTGTGGTGGAGGCGAAGGGGGCTGAGGGGAAAACAGGAAATGGGATTTTTCACTTGCAGGGCTGGACCGGCCTCCCCCGGCGATCCGAGACGCTGCCGAGTGGCGCGAGGGTTCCGCTAAAACCCGATTTCAGCTGCAGGACTGACTGCACTCTCACCACTTTGATGGGGTTTGCATTTTTGAACGTGTTTTCGAGGCGCGAGCTGAGCTGAATTCATTTTGCGGTTTGGCCTGCTGCTGTATAAAAGATTAGCGGCGCGCGGCTTCAGAGGGAATCATTATTTCAGTCAGGTGAAGCATGTCAGCATGAACCGAGACACGGACACTATTCTGCATGTAAATATCACAAATGCACACACACACACACACACACACACACACACTACTGCTGTGGGAATATTGCACTGAGGTCGTGAACATAACCGTCTGCGCTGTTTTATTGTTGCTTTTCACACTCGTATTTAAATCGTTTAAATTCTACCCGTGTCTCTTCCCTGCTGAAAAATGAATAATAAAATGAATATCATATCCACCGATATCTGTGTAAACTGAGAAATTATGAGGAAACGGTAACAGTAACATTCTAAGACCATCTCAGTCCCAAGAACAGGCCAGATCCCGTAGGACCCAAATCTCTGGCAGTTATGTAGGTGCGGAACCATTTCCAAAATGCTGCCCTCGTTTACTTGGGCTTGGGACACAGCGGTGTGAAGTGAAATGGGACGGTACCTTGATCAAGGGGACAATGGTGGCGCCTTGGCGGCTTGGGATTCGAACCTGCAACCTTCCAATTACGACTCAACTTCCCTAAACCACTTTACCAGACTCCCTTATCCAGAGCACCTTACATTCAGAAGTTACAGGGACAGTCCCCCCCCTGGAGACACTCAGGGTTAAGCGTCTTGCTCAGGGACAATTCTACCATCACTGGCTCACAACCGTTTCTAAAATGTTTCTGGACGGCGGCGAAAAGATGTCAAGATGCAACTGTACGCCAGAGAGGACAAACTGGCTGCATTTCAAATGTCCCAACTTGAACCAGACAGGAGACACGGCTGTTATCTCCGCCTCTCCTTATTAGCAGAATGGGTGTCGGCCCCGTGTTTGTGCCCATCTCGGCGGAGCTGTTGGCGTTTGTTGGGTTGGATCATCTGACGGCTCCTCGTTGTCCACGTTACCCTGAATGCCCGCGGTGACAGGATAAGTACGGAGCGTCTTCCGCCTCGCTCGTAAGATCGTTCTGGAAGGTTCGTAACGAGCGCGATGGCAGATCGGCTTTTATCCAAACGTCAGGGACTGGTGTGAATTATCAGCTTGTTTACAGCTGAATTCTGGGTCGTCACCGTCACCATCATCGTTGTCATTACTCTGATTGTGCCTCTTCATCCCAACATGCCCATCGTTTATACCCTAGTGACAATTTCCTGACCTGTAGAGTCCCCGTCTGTCACACACATGGAACGTCCTGAAACTCGTCTCAACATATTTGTATGATTTGCTTGATTCATATTGGCTTGTTTACAAAAACTGATCTTCGGTGAGGAGGGAAGATGAACGATTGTGTGTGTGTGTGTGTATGTGCGTGTGTATGTGTAACGGATGCACACCAGCATCCAATCACCCATGCACATCAGTTGGTGTCAGAAGAGAGATTTTATTTCTGTGGGAACACAGCAGGGTACAGTCAGTGGCCCTCCTCTCATCCTACGAGACACATGCTTCTGCTAACATGTGGCGGCGAATAAAATTTCTCTTTTTTAGAACCCAGCATAATACCAACAACATGACATAACATTAATAACTTTAATACACCTATATACAACACGTGATATGGAGAACACTGCACGCGCTGAGGTAACTGCACGTGAACGTGAGCTATAGAGGGCGCCATTAATGTAACCCTGACCACACAAACAACGTGGAACCAAAATGTTCGTTCCCACCCACAAATACACAGGAAAAAAAACACATGAACCCCGTAGCTTACAATTACAATAAGTTTTGTTGGAGTTCACAACATACATACAATTATCTTACATAACATCCCGGCCACATATGCGTGTGTGTGTGTATGTGTGTGTGTGTGTGTGTGTGTGTATGCATGCGTGTGTGTGTGTGTGTGTGTATTTTGGAGCTAAGTGACGGGAATGTTTAATCCGCCGCTGGATTACACCGACATCCACGCTGTGATTGTTCTCTTACGTAAGGACACGATGAATCAGAGGACGTTTTTTCTGGACGGCGCCTATGCGATGTTTAAGGGAGAGGAGGACAGGCGGGGCAGGGCGGGGCAAACGAAGATGGCGGGAGAGAGATAGATGATGTCATGCCTCAACACGCGTCCGATTTCGTCCTTTCTGTCCCAGGGAGTCAGAAGCAGGAACTCTGGACATAAATAAACGTCCTGCAGCATTGTGGACACTCAAGTATTTATTAGTAGTCTTTTGTCCTTCGAGATGTTTGGACTTTGAGGGGCGGGTTTGTGTTTTTTAAGCTCTTCCTTCATCTCTCCCTCGTTCTCGGTGACGACACACGCCGCCCGCCTCTGTCTGTCCCCCGTCTGACGCCTCCTCCTTCCGTCACCTCTGTAATCAAACGTGATGCTGAATGTCCCCTGCGCTGCCATTCCTGACTCACCGCAGCGCCGTCCCCACACGCCGCTCCCCGGGCGCCTGTCATGGTGCCCACTGTCACCAAGGGTGACGGTTAAATACAGAAGACACGTTTCACCGTGCTTCACAATGACAATCACTTCACTGTCACTCTAATGTCCTTCCGTCAGCTGCCTCTGGCGTCCAGACGGACGTTTCCTAGAAAGCACAGCGACTTTCTCATCCGACGTCCATCACTGCTAATAAAAACCCCGTACGCCTGGACGGTTCGCTTGACGCTGAGAGGGTAGAAGTAACCTGGAGGCTTCTCGCAGGTCCAGTGATGATTCCTGGTGGGCTGTAGCGTCGTAACCATGAGTGCGGAGAGTGGGGTACGGCGAGTAGTGGGGTACGGCGAGTAGTGGGGTACGGCGAGTGGGGTACGGCGAGTAGTGGGAAGGAAGGAACGCGGCGAGGCTACGACCTGACCGCGAACAGACATGCTGCCATCAAATCGGCAAATAATGTCACTTTTCTTCATGTCTGCACCTTCGTCTCGGTGCTGGTCGTGACGTCTGGAGGGCGGGAGGTTGATAGACCTGATCAGCAGAATTTACTCTTCATTACCGTTAATGCAGGATTCAGTCAACAGAAACCTTCATTTACATTTACAGCATTTACCAGACGTCCTTAACCAGAGCGACTTACAATCAGTAGCTACAGGGACAGTCCCCCCTGGAGACACTCAGGGTTAAGTGTCCTGCTCAGGGACATGATGGTAGTAAGTGGGGTTTGAACCTGGGTCTTCTGGTTTAAAGGCGAGTGTGTTACCCGCTAGGACACTACCACCCTTCACTTGAATGAACGCAACTAAAATGGGACAGGCAGGGGATGGACGGATGCTTTATTGATCACATCATCTTTGGTTTTGTGTTGTGTGTGGGGATCCTCTTTTGTTGTGAGGGTGACCTCACATGTATGGAATGTGGAATATTAGGGAATCAATATCGAATCTGTATGTATGAATGTATGTATTAGCTTGAATGAATATTTCTCTACTGACTTTGTGATGTCGTTTTACATTTACAGCATTTACCAGACGGCCTTGTCCAGAGCTCCTTACAGTCAGTAGTTACCGCTGCGTTCCTCCGCCGGCTTCCTGTATCTGCCCTCGCATCAGAATCCGAATCCTGTCACACCCTCCAGATCTCTCCGATCCTCCGTTGCTCAGGTTTTCTGTGGAATCAACGTCCACTAGATCTTCCAACAGCTGAGAAAAGGAAATGAGGAATTACTGAGCTTTAAAGGGGCTCTCGTGTATATTTAAGAATATGGTGTCTACAGACCAGGTCCTAGTGAACCAAACAAGGCATTTTAATAATGGACATTTTAAAACGTCAGCCAAATGCTGTAAAATGTGAATTTTTAGGTATCACCCAATGCTGCCTGGATGATGTTACTTAAGAGCAGCCAGATCAGTGGAACAATTTCACCCGGGAAGAATCTTCCACAATCTTCCCCCTTATGAAAAGAGCGGCGGAGGCCCCTCGCTGTGCCGGGTTCACTCGGTACCTCTCAGCAATAAAATCCGGGGTCACATGGGCTGTCGTCTCGCCCGATCCCGCGTACGACTCCTCCGTGTGAATGGCGGTGCAGACGCGGCCTCGGGAAATGTCAGCCATTGAGAGCTAATAAAGCGATGTGCAGTCGCTGCTGAGCGAGGAACGAGTTGGGAAAGGCCACAAGGGATTTTGGGCTCAACCGGACTTCACGTCCAGTGGGGACGCGTCTCTCTCGGTCTGTCCATCCTTCTCACCGTACGTCTATCACAGTACTGTTTTATTTGTCTGCTGTGTGCTGCTGGGTAGTAACGTGCATGCAGCGGTCTTCAGTGTTGAGTAAGTAAAGTGAGTAAAGTGAAGTGATTGTCACATGTGATACACAGCAGCACAGCACACGGTGCACACAGTGAAATTTGTCCTCTGCATTTAACCATCACCCTGAGTGAGCAGTGGGCACAATGACAGGCGCCCGGGGAGCAGTGTGTGGGGACGGTGCTTTGCTCAGTGGCACCTCAGTGGCACCTTGGCGGATCAGGATTCGAACCGGCAACCTTCTGATTACGGGGCCGCTTCCTTAACCGCTAGGCCACCACTGCCCCCTTGCTGGAACCTTTTGTAAATAAGTAGAAAGGGTTCGAAATGAACTAACAGAGACACAACGTGTCTCTGGGCCCTGAGATGACTCTGGACGGTCTTTTTTTCTTTTTTCTCTGCTCCTTTAATAATCAGTTATTATCTACATGATATAAACACATGTGCGGCTGTTAAGTAACACACTAACACGCCTGTGAACCAGAAGACGCATAAAGGGCGTCTGGTAAATGCTGTTAACGTAAGTGCTGTGAAGTGGGAGGCTGGAAGGCTGGTCTGTTCTCCACACGCACCCTGTCTGACCCGCCGCAGCCCGGTTCTGTCCTTCATCGGTGGCCCGGTTCCAGCAGCACGGCCCGGCGGAGGGTTTAAAAGCCCAGAGCTCCTGATTTACACCGACCCTGAGAGGCACACACAGAGCATTGCAAGACGATCCGAAGCAGATACCTGCAGATGAATGAAAAACAAAGAGCTTTCTCCCCTCTAACCGTCATCCTTCGGAGGAAACGGAAATATGTCACAGCCGCATGGTCATTTTTCAAGCTTAACCAGAGAGTCTGCTGCACATGGCAGATTTATACTGGTATTTAGGCTCTACAGCACCTGCTCCACCACAAACACAAATATGGCACCGATGACATCAGAACAATCCCAGTCAGCAGCATCATCATGGTATGAAGAAAACCAGCCAGACCAGCTGATGGCCACCGAGGTCCCCTTGATGAAGGTCCCGTCCCCGCACACTGCTCCCCGGGCGCCTGTCATGGTGCCCACTGCTCACCAAGGGTGACGGTTAATGACAATCACGTCACTTAAACTGAACAGAGGAGCACCTTTATTCAGAAATTCAGGGCAATAATTTTATATTATTTGCTCACTTCTGCATCTTACTGTGCAATAATGATGTACAAGGTTCAAGGCCACTTTATTGTCATCAGCTGCTTTATACAAAGTGTGATGACACACAGCAACAGGACGAAAGGTGCAAACAAGGAGCAGAGCAACTTCAGTGTACGAAAGTGTAGTGAAAGTGGAGTGATGGTTTGCCAATAGATTTCTTTAAAGTGGATAAAATTTTTTAATGAAGTATTTATTAAAGGGTGTGCACACTAATGTAATTAACCATTTTTGTTTTTGTTTTTTTGCATTATTTTCTCTTTGTTTGTTTTTCAATTTTAAGTCACATTAAATGACTTATTGAGGTCTAATTTTTTATATCCCAAAAGACGGGCGTAAAAAAAAATTTGAATCAGATCTATTCAGGTTCACTTTTCGTAGGCCACGTAGGCCTGTACATCTCTTCATAATGACGGCCACCTTAAGACCAGCGAACAGTCCATTGGCGTCCTGGATGGCCAGAGAGGACAGAGGAGTGACTCCAGTGAAGGACATTGGACTAGGCCACGTTGTGAGAGGACAGCGCCAGCACCCACCTCTGACGCGTCCACTTCCACAATAAAAGGAAGTGATGTTGGAGGACAGGGGCGGTGGTGAAACGACAGCACAGGGACTTGGATGGCATCTGGTGTCCTGTGAAAAGGGCGTGTTGAAGATTTGGTGAGAGCAGTGAGTGGGGCTGCGATTGTACTGTAATAAAGTGAGGTGATTGTCACATGTGATACACAGCAGCACAGCACACGGTGCACACAGTGAAATTTGTCCTCTGCATTTAACCCATCACCCTGAGTGAGCAGTGAGCTGTAGCCACGGATGAAGCAACGATAGAAATGTGCAAACCCAAGAAACCGTGACAGTTGTTGGGTAGGGGCCACGATTCCACTGCTTCCAGCTTCTTGGGCTCCATGGCCACACCCTGGGGCGAGATGGTAAAACCCAGGAACGTGGTGGAGCGCTGGTGGAAGGTGCATTTTTCCAGCTTACGGTACAGCCGGTGGGCGAGCAACCTCTTTAGGACTGCTCTCACATGTTGGACGTGGGTATGATGAATGCCCTTTTCCACTCGGATCAGATTGTAGGCAGAGAGAATATCCAGGGTGGTAGTAGCCTAGTGGGTAACACACTCGCCTGTGAACCAGGAGACCCAGGTTCAAATCCCACTTACTGCCATTGTGTCCCTGAGCAAGACACTTAACCTTAAGTTGCTCCAGGGGGGCTGTCCCTGTAACTACTGATTGTAAGTCGCCCTGGATAAGGGCGTCTGATAAATGCTATAAATGTAAATGTAAATGTAAGATGTATATCATTGTTGAACAGGATGCTATGTCCCTGGACGATTGCTCCCACGTCTTCTGTGTGGCTGGCTGTGTTTTTGTGCCCTGTCTCCTTTAGGTTGACTTCGTGGGAAGGAGTTGAAGTCTACCAGCTCCACCTGCCATCTGCCTATTGGTCACCACCACCTGTATAAAGAGACTTTGAATGTTGTTCAGGAGGTCCCCAGGGTCTGCTAGGCCCTTACTCTATTAAGAGGTCCCCAGGATCCATGGAGATCTGCAAGGAGCTCCGTTGGGGATCTCATTGGTGTGTCTTGTTGCTTTGTGTGATAGACCCCAGTGTTTGTGTATTAGCCTGTTAGCTTCATGTGCCCTTTTTGTGTTATTGTACCTGTTAGATCACAGTTAATAAAAGCACTGTTTGTATGCTTTGTGTGGTTGTGTGTGTAACAGTGGACATCCTCTTCTCCACACCCTTGTCGCGTTTCTTAGACCCCTGGACTTAGGAACGTGACACAGGTTAAGTCTTATGATTTGAGGTGGAAAAGGAGCCGAGTCGAGTTGACGAATGCCAATCAATGACTGAGCACCTGGCGATTGCCATCTTGCCAATTTCTGGGAGTCATGTTTCCTCCTCTCCATGTTGCTCCCGGTCACGTGGATGGAATCATGTGACAATATTTTTCAGTGGCTGCAATATGTATTCCAAAAGAGAGTTTCAGTTCCTCTAGTCATTTTTAATATATATATCATTAGAGTCTCTACCTTTCATATGTTCATATGGGCAAACAGAGACACCTCAGAAACGTTCTCAACTGACCGTTTTATTCATGCCATGACACTGCAGGGGTTTGTTTCTTCAGACTTGTTCATTTTCAACCCAAAATGTAATTTGTCACTTCACATTCATTCATTTTGCAAACCAGTGAAGATTCGTCCTAAACCTACTTTCAGAATTTGAACAATTTTTCCATTCCTATCTAATTGGACTCTCTTGCTGATATTTCTTATTCTTGTGGCTCCGTTTTTCTCCAGGAAATTAGAGCCTCTGGTGCCTGAGTGCTGAAATGTGTGTTTGGTCTGAGTATCGCTATCTTGCGCTGATGGTAATTGATCCCCCTTCACTCTCCATCGCAGGAAAGCCTGTGTCTGGCGAACACATCTCTCAACTGGCAAACTCTGCGTGAACTTTGTGCGCCGCGCTGCCTCTGACCATTTTTAGCTCGGAGTCCTGTATACACAGCGCTGGAGAGTGGAAAGTGGGGCCCAGGCGGACTTTTACTGACGGCTGTAAAAGGGGGTGGGTGTTTTTATCCGGGCGGGGCTGTGAGATCTGCCACCGAAAGAGAACGTAATGCGATAGAAGAGAGTTCAGAGGAAAGCTCTTCAAACACAGAGGGACATTTAGCTTGGCTCCATGCATGAGAAATTAGCCCTCGGTCAGTTCCACACACCGCGCTGATGGCGAGAACGTCCTCCTCAAACCGTACACGTTTTCTGGCCGTGAGAGTGATGGGTCCATGGCGTTTACTTCCACTTCCAGATCCATTAGGTCCAATCGTGCTCCATGACTGTCTCAACATGTTGCTTGTGGTAGAGCATCAGGTGAAATCTGCTCCCACATTCATTGTGAAATGATGTGATGGGTGTCACACTTCATGAAGGAAGGAGCTGCAAGTAAACAGAAATGCTCTTTTAGCTCTGAATAAACATAAAATAACATGGACAAAATGAGAAAAGGAACAGAACACAATATAAAAAGTGGGAGAGAATACAAGAAATAAGTAACTCAGTACAACCCCAGTCATCCTGTCCTGTGTTGGTGGCGGCCCCTTGTGGTCATCTGATGCCAGGACCAGGACGTCAAACGATGACCAACTGATGGTCAGTATCTGCCAGTGTTCTGCAGTATGTGAATTCCAATGAGCTTTTCTCTTTCATTTCAGTCTTTGAAATAAAATGTTTCTTGTGTTTGTGAGAGAGAAATAGACACACAAACCTGAGAAACAGCGAACGTCAGAGGCTGACAATCCTGATGCAAAACCTGAGCAATGTTCTGACAGCTGTGCCTGGACCCCCAGGCCTCCTTCATTTTTAATCCAACAGCACCTACAGAGCTGTTATCGACTTGCCGCCGCGTTCACCTGGACTCGTCACGTCTGAGGGCAGAAACTCGTCATTTAACACGCCACCCCATCGGCCAATCAGACAACACAAAGTCACAGAAGAGTCACATGGTCTGGCACTGTGTGTATGAGTGTGTGCTTCGTTGTGTATGTAACAGTATGTGCGCGTGTGTGTGTGTGTGAGAGAGAGAGAGAGAGAGAGAGAGAGAGAGACAGGGTGACTAAAAGCCTTGATCTTGTTCGCTGGGGGAACTGGACCGCTATTCAGGCCTGACCTGTTTTTTATTTGTGTTTTTGGGATGGAAGAAGGGGGCTGTATCCGTGTGTGTGTGTGTGTGTGTGTGTGTGTGAGTGAGTTCTGTTGCCAACACATGCATAGTGGGTGCTGAGGTGAGTGTGTATGTGTGTATACACAATTTGTGGTTTTAATAAGAGCCCCAAAGGCTTCTCTTTGACTCTCTAGATAACTCAAACCAGAAGTCAACATGGTCTAACAAGAGAACGCATAAGGAATCGTCCAATCAGATTTCACCTCAGCTCCGGATGCCTGTAGAGAGCGGAGAGAGCTGTCGAATAAAGGAACAGTGGAATTATGGGATATTAGCTCCGCTCTGGTTACAAGGTCACCCTATTCACTATTCTGAGTCAAGGAACAACAACATTGAGAAAGGTGTGTGTTGTGTGTGTGTCTGCTTGTACACACACAAAGCCTATAGTTTGTGAGTCTTACTAGCAGTTTTGGCAAACTGCTGGCCTTAACCCCCATCTCTCGTTTACACACACACACACACACACACACACACACACACACACACACACTTGGCATTGGAATAAAGGCAGACAAAGGGTTACATCAAACAGAGGAGCAGATTCATCACAGATTCATCTCCAGTGAAAATCTCCCTCTCTCGCTCTCTCTCTCTCTCTCTCTCTCTCTCTCTCTCACACACACACACACACACACACACACCCTCAGGCTTCACAGACTGTGGTCTACATGTGCAGCTCATGTGTTGTTACTTTGTTACATCTGGCACACACACACAGAGGGACATCAGCTCCGGATCTGTGATGCTGTTCACGTTGTGAATCATGTGACTTGTTAGATCACACAGGAGTGTGACAGGAGAGACTCATGCTAATAATAAGAAAGTATAATAAGAGCGAAGGTGAATTTAAGGACACGGAAAAGTGTGTCAGCTCCCCAACACACACAAACACACACACACACACACACACACACACACACACACAGTCTGTCAGCCAATGGGAGCTCAGAGTTAGTGAAGCTGAAGACCGATCTCCCCTCTGGCCTGTTAGTGTCCCGTGTCTCCGGGGTGCAGTAATCACTAATTAAGAGTTAACAGTCGTGTAGTAAAGCAGTAATTGAGTTACGCTGATTTTATTGCTGTTAAGGGCCGCCGGTTAGAACCGTGATAAAATCAGCATACTGCCCCCTCTCCACAACAGCAGAGAAAGCCGTGACAGCATCGTAAAATAAAAAAATATTTACTGCATCGGTCAATGAATCAGCTGATAATAATATTAATAAATACACTCAAATGTGAATGTTAATACAACAGAAAAGCTTTTTAAATAGAATATCTATTTATTTCCTTCAGTTGGATAAAGTAGCTGGAACCTACTTTATACACTCTACATACACACACTAGAGGAAAATTGGTGATGATGAAGCAGAATTTTCATCCCCGGTGCACTGAGATGATTTATGATCAGCTGCATTATTGATGCTGCTGCTTCTTGGGCCTTATTAAGTGTCTGAGTGTAGTGTGAGCTGGAACCCGTACTTTCTGGGTCTTGTGATGTTTGATGTTCGTGCTCTTGGTTAATGCGGTCGCCAAATGGGAAACTGTATTTACCTTGGCGTAGCCGGATAGCAAGAACGTCAACAACTTCAAATGCAAATCCGGCGCAAGGAAAAGAGGCTGGAAAAGTGATCCAATTCCAGCACCATGAGGCGTTTCATTACAGTTGTGACTGATTTCATATTTATGCCCTGTTCTGACCTCGATTCCTGCTCTCTCCACTACTGAGTGGCTGAATGAGCCTGTGCCTGGTCTACAGAAGGGTGAAGGGTCACCTCTGTGTTTCCAATGCTTGAGCAGAATCAGTGCAGCGAGTCCCTCCAGGCTGCTCAGTAATTGCAAAAATAATTTCAAAATCAAACTTTTGAATGGAAAAAATAATCTTAGGGGTGGTAGTGAGAAGAGTTGAAGTAGCCTAGCGGGTAACACATTTGCCTATCAAACAGAAGACCCAGGTTCAAACCCCACTTACTACCATTGTGTCCCTGAACAAGACACTTAACCCTCAGTGTCTCCAGAGGGGGACTGTCTCTGTAACTACTGATTGTAAGTCGCTTTGGATAAGGGCGTCTGATAAATGCTGTAAATGTGATTTTAGGCTTTTGGATATTTTGTAATTACACATTTATAAATCACATGTTACATAGTTATTTCATCAAACACTCATACAAGGATGCTAAAACCACGCGTGTGCGTTCACTGATATATATTTTTTCCTTTACATTAAAAGGGTGAAATGAACAGTGTCGCAAAACATATTGCAAAGAAATCCATTGTAATTTACTTTTCTGTAAAATTTTCCGATCTTACAGACATCTGGCAGGTTGTGGAGATTAGACTGGAGAAATGCATATGACTTCAGACCTTTAACAAGATTTCACCCTAATCCTTAATCCAAAGTAATCAGTGTGTATTTGTGTGTGTGAGAGAGAGAGAGAGAGAAAATCTTCATTAAAACTGTTGCTGTGTATTGAGTGAGTAGTGTATCGTGTGTATCGTGTGTATTCAACATTAGTCGGGCGCATTTCATTCCTTCGGTTTCTTTTTTCCTTGGAACAGGGAGATCTGAGGCAGCTGAGATGTTCTTTTCTCTCATTATTCCCGGTCTGTGAGTGTGTGTGGGTTTTTCTGCTCTGCATTTTTGTTCTTCTGCTCTTTTGTCCAACTGCATGCCACCCAGCCAGGATCAGGCATTGTTCCTTAAACACCCAAACTAGGTGCCAGGAGGGTAGAATCTTCTGGAAAATATTCCCACGTTAATCATCTGACAGAGCGGAGGACCAGAGCTTCAGGAGAATTAAAGCTTGGAGGAAAGCGAGCGAGCTGATAACGATGAAGAAGCATTGGCAGATGAGAACGAGTAGGAGAAGATAGGGGGTCGAGATCAAGGGGACGAGCGGAGGAGACGGGTGCAACCAGGACAGAGAACAAATCTGCTTCATATTCTCATCAACAGATCATCAGAGAACAACGTTTTCAGGCAGAAAACCGTTCTCTGCAAACATCTGACCCAGAAACAGGAGGACTGATCAGAGGGGTCGCTCGCACGCCGCCATACAAGCAGCCGCCTCTTGTCACCGCGCTCTCACCGCGCAGATGGATCAGCGGTTAAAAGCGGCGCGAGTGGAACGCGTTGAGTAAATGTTAGTTTTTGCGTAAGTACCGCAGCCCCCCGTGCGAAGCGTCTCTATGGCGTCACCTCATTTGTACAACCCCACTCGCACTTACATAAGACCCCTATACGTACGGCCCGACGGCCGCTTCAACGTAAACACGGCCGCGGTGGGCCAGGCTTTTACCGCGCGGCTGGCGTAAACACACCCGAGCGTGGCCCGCGTCCGCCGAGGCCCGTAACCCCACCTGACTTCTCCAGGCCTCTTCGTACGGCTCCGGAGGAGAGTCATCACGTGCTTATTACAGATAACCAACGGCTCTGGGACGTGGACTTCCTGTCGTGAGTCCGCTCACGTCTCTGTACACACGCACACACACACACACACACACACACACACACTGCATTCTGATAAGTCCCTGCGGGAGATTTGACTTTTTTACCACCCGACTCAGTCAACTCGCTGCAACTCCCGGCGTAATGAGATTTGAAGGACTTCAAAGCCCCGTCCCGCCGAGAGGGAAAACGGATCGAAAAAAAAGAGCAGCAAATCCCAACTGCGATGTTTATTAGTCGACCGTCTCCACGGCAAAACACACACAGCGACACACCCCGGCACAGAGGTAATAAATAAGACTGTGACATTGGGGACCGCGGGGGGGACAGACGGCGGCTGGAACTCGCAGAGACTCGGTAATCAGATATCAGAGAACAGGGCAGAGGACGCAAAAGGAAGCTGTCCTGTCTGCCCGCTGACATCTAGCCATGTTCCAACGGGACAGACAGTACAGAGAGGCAGAGAGAATAAGACTTTTTCTAAAGGTGCCCGATACAGGGCACTTGTTTTAGTGGATCCGTAACCAAAAGGCTCCAGATTGAAACCACTAAGGTCCCCTTGATGAAGGTACCGTCCCCACACACTGCTCCCCGGGCGCCTGTCATGTTCCCCTACTGCTCATGGTTAAATACAGAGGACACATTTCACCGTGACACCATGTGCTGTGATGCAGCGTTTCACGATGACAAAAACAATCACTTTCAATCACTTTTCACTTCTCTTTTAGGCCCCTCCCCCAGACTTGCACCCTACCAGTAACCAGCCTGTAGTGGAGTGGGCGGAGCACCGAATGCTCTGAACCCGGAAGATGGTGGCGACTGGTACAGTGTATGGTGCTCTTAGTTGAATGTGTACACACATTTCACCCGTAGGTCTCTGTAACGTACACCAGGAGTAGCGGCCGCTACAGCCCACAACCTCACGACATCACCCCGTATCGATCTCCTATTGATAATGCTGGCTGGCTACAGGCGGTGACTACACCGTATAGATACTCCTTTCTTCCATATATTCTAACCAGTTATTCATTCGATGTAATGCAGGGATAAAACGTTTCAATTTTAATCATTGATTACAGTAGTCATTACCCTGTCAGCTAAATACAGGGTGGTAGGAGCCTAGCGGGTAACACACTCGCCAATGAACCAGAAGACCCAGGTTCAAACCCCACTTACTACCATCGTGTCCCTGAGCAAGACACTTAACCCTGAGTGTCTCCAGGGGGGGACTGTCCCCTGTAACTACTGACTGTAAGTTGCTCTGGATAAGGGCGTCTGGTAAATGCTCTAAATGTAAAAGTAAATACACTGATGAACAGTCTGTTTCTGTATGAGGCGCGTGTCACTTTTCTTTTTTTAAATGTGGGTTCGCATCACCAAAGCGGCCGGTGACAACACTCGCTGTAGCGAATGTGACTCATTACTGGGACCTGAGCAAATTTTACTCACCCTGCCACTGAAATTTAACAAGGGCTGCAGTAGCAGAAGGCATCTCCATAATTACCATCATCACTTTTTAAGATTATTAGAAGGGTTTTTTTAATTCCCTTTTAAATGAGTCCTTAATTCAAAAACGAATGTGTTCAGGATTTTCACCAAAAATGCATCGTCATCCCTGCATTTGATCCCATATCTCTTTTGGATCGTACTTCTTCAGAGAGCCTCTCCTAATCCTCCAGGGTCTGTCTTAGAACAAGCTTCATTCTAATACTTGTTGCCAAGCAGTCAGAAGCATCGATATGAAATCCCTTAAGGAGCTAAATCATTGATCAGTATTAACAAAAGTTCTAATATCTAAAATCCTTATTATTGCCTTCTCTGTGGTTACAATGGACCCCTCATGAGTCAACATTAGCCAATCGGTTAAAACAAATCACTTGCTTCTTAACGGTCCCCTATTATGAGAATTGCACTTTTATTTAAATTGAACATTAATACGAGTTTCCCTGGTCTGTCTATGGTCCTGCGGTGGCTAGAAATGGTGGTCGGTGTAAAGATTGTTCTGCTTCATCGTTCAGAGAACGGCAGCTCAGACGGTCGGATCTGGAATTTGTCCCCTTATGATGTCATAAGGGGAAAGGTTTCCTCCTGTTTCCATGCTTTTTACACCCAGAGAATTTCCCGCCCCGCCCCTAAAACATGAACTCCATGGACCATCATGGCTTCCAAACACGTGATGCGTTGCAGTTGCTCGGTGAGTGGATGTAAAAATGAGCACAAACGCATTTTTTATAGACTCTGAATAAACGGCGACACAACTTCCTGTCTGCGCCAAAGTTTGTGGTTTGTGGACGGTGTTGATGATGTCATTTCAACTTCTATTGGCCGCTCTCCTCCTGGCCCCGCCTCTCTCCTCCTCATTAGCATTGAAATCTACAGACGGTGAAACGGCGCGTCCTGGGAAATCTCAATGTGGGACTGGATCAAAGTGTCTGGAATTCTGCAACAAGGCTGAATTTCAGAAAGAGACTTCAGATACAGAATTAGGGGACCTAGTGGGGGGCAGTGGTCGCCTTGTGGGTGAGGAAAGAGACTCGTAATGGGAAGGTTGCTGGGTCGAATCACAAGTCGCCGGGGTGCCACTGAGACGCCACTGAGCAAAGTATCGTCCCCACACACTGCTCTGTCCACTGCACACTGTAGATCCTGTCATGGGGCCCACTGGTCACTCAGGGTGATGGTTAAATACAGAGGACACATTTCGTTGTGTCACCGTGTGCTGTGCTGCAGTGTTTCACAATAACAATCACAATAACAATGACAATTCATAATAGGGGACTTTTAAATCATGGAACATGTCATGTAGATGCTGAGGGTCACAAGCATCCTAAGGATCTACAGCAAACATCAGCCATGCGCTGTTTAATCACAGCACAAACCGCAACGTATGCATCGTGTTTGTAGAGACAACATAATGTACACAGCGTTAATGTTGCGTCCTAGAAAGAATGTGGTGTACACAGGGTTGGCTCTGTAATCCGTTTCTTCGGAATATGAGGTAGAAGCGGGAAACGAGGCGGTCTGCGAATTCCCAGCAGCAGAACGTACACACACTTACATCTCCTCAGCATGTCGTCATAGCACTCAAACCCAGGCCCTAACCCAGGCCACCTCATAAAACCCAGGCCACCTCGAGGAGCATCCCAGGAAATAGTCAACAGCAACATGAGGTCCACCTCAACGTTCACAAACACAGGGATGACATTTTTTTAGTTCAGTCACTCAAGACTCTGAAGAACCAGCGGGTTCATTTTTTTTAAGGAAATGCGGTGGCCTAGCGGTTAAGGAAGCGGCCATGGTGCCATTGAGGTGCCACTGAGCAAAGCACCGTCCCCACACACTGCTCCCCGGGCGCCTGTCATGGCTGCCCACTGCTCACTCAGGGTGATGGGTTAAATGCAGAGGACAAATGTCACTGTGTGCACCGTGTGCTGTGCTGCTGTGTATCACATGTGACAATCACTTCACTTTATTACTTTATTTATTTCTTCCGTAGAAAAGCTCCAGCCTGAACGGTAGCTGAATACAACGATCAGCCACACCCAGCTGGTCCAGGAGTGAGTGCGGTTTTACTTCCGTATCCCCCGCCTGGTGGGAGGAGACATAAAGCTGCGAAAACATCGTGGCTGAGTAGCTGGATTAAATGATTAAAGGCCTCCTCAGGATCTATCAGGAAAGAAACGTGGTCTTTAATGCTGTTATTGAAGGCCTCCGGTTTAAACAGTGGCCTTGCGAGCACACGGGGACAACGTTTCAGGGGACGCTTTTACAAACCCGTCTTAGAGAAAAGCTTGTCTCTCTTCTTGTCTCTCTTCTTCCAGATACAGAAAAGTACCTACTTAAGTGAACACTGAGGACGCGTTTGACCCCACGTGACCCCATTCGCGCCAGTTTGAGATGTCGTGGTCAACGTCTGGTCAAAGCGTTTTGTTTGTTTTGTGTTTTCAGGGTTCGTGCTGAGATGATAAATGTGAAGCCCTGTTCTCCATCGATGGGTCACATTCGCTGTCGTCTCCCACAGGACGGACGAAGAGAATTTACAACGATCACACACACACACACACACACACACATCACATTCACTTACACACAGACATGCAGCTCACACTTACACAGACATAAATCACACGCAGACATACATCTAAGAAACACATACATCACTGGCACTTAAGCACAAGCGCAAACACACAGCTCCACACTGTGGACGGTGATTAATCAGCTTCGGACACGTCCGTGTAAACCTGTTTTGGAAATGAATGCAACTTTATGCATTTTGGAGCTCTGCCCTGGGAAGACGCTCAGATGCTTTATGGCTTCTCAAAATAGTCCACGTTTTGTGGCCAAATTCGTCTTTACCATCTGAGTAGTGCTGCAGACAGATGTGCAGATCTTCACTTTTTTATTCTGTACGCGTGGAGAGCGGCGCGCCTTCAGAATGCGCCGCGGCGTAACGCATGATGCGAGCAGATTAACACAGACAGAAGGGCTGCGCTGCATATGACAGACAGGCGGAGATTATTCCCATTTTTACAGGGAGGCGCCTGTTCTGGGATTAAATTGGGATGATTGTTATATGGAATTTATTTTTCAGGCCTGTGAAGTCCATGTAGTTCCCAAGTTATTCTATACATGCATACATACATTTTCACTCAGAAGACGTGTATTGAGCTAAATGGTATGATAATTCCAGATGAAAAATGAGTATTTATAGACCATCCTGTGAAGACACGAGGAGCTCACGTGCCTCTCTGCCTTCTTCTGGTTTAACACTTCTCTCCCACACTCTGCCTTCTCCTTTACTTTCATGTGATGAGAGCTCAGACACAACGTCTTTACGTTCATTCTTCATTTATCCTTACAGCTTGTTGCAGTGTGTTCTTCTCCTTATTGTCATCATAATTATCATCAGGGCCGGAGTGGAACTCATTTTCAGCCCTGGAGTTTCATGCCTCAGACCGGCCCACTTAGACCCATAATTATTAGTCATGTAATTATAACCTTACATATGAACATTTCCAATTCAATTATTACAATTATTAAATGAAATAAAATAAAATGCGTTGCACTTTCTGCAGTTATGTGGTGTCACATAATACTTTTATTTAATTTATATCCTTCTTTTTCATTCTAACCCTCTCTGTGTCACCCTTGATTTTTCTACTTTTCATCCTTTTCATCAAACAAAAAAGAGGCTTAATGACGACAAACACACAAAAAGAAACACGTCCCCCAGGTCTACCAGAGCTTGTCCCTTTTTTTTCACCACCTGTATGGGGGTTCACAAAAAAATACAATGGTCAAAGCAGACCTTCCAGAAGAAACGACTTGGTTTCTGTGTCTGAGAAGGACTGTGGAGCATTCCGGATCAGGCGCACACTTTAACTAGAATAGTAGGGTGGTAGTAGCCTAGTGGGTAACACACTCGCCTATGAACCAGAAGACACGGGTTCGAATCCCACTTACTACCATTGTGTCCCTGAGCAAGACACTTAACCCTAAATTGCTCCAGGGGGGGACTGTCCCTGTAAATAGTGATTGTAAGTCGCTCTGGATAAGGGCGTCTGGTAAATGCTGTTAATGTAAATAGTACAGTAATTTCACAGAAGAGCTGATACTGCCCAGAATACAGTACTGTATGCAGTTGCTGAAACCGTGCAGATGTTTTTGATATGGTGATATTTTTAATACCTATTTTCCAGCCGAAATGTTCTTAACACACTGTGTACTCGCAGTCTAGTGTCCCTCAGCGTCAGGCCGTGGTTGACAACGTGGACAACCAGTGTTGCGCGAATCCCATTTGTCATATTCGGTCCTCTTTGAGCACCTTCTTGTCTTCCTCTTCCTCTGTTGAATCCTCTTCCTCCTCCTCCTTCTCATCCTCCTCCTCCTCTTACTCTTTCTCGGACTCTTTCCATTGTGCTTGAAGACCGATGAACTCACCTGCTGCTTTTTATAGGGCTTACACACCTGACTGGTGTGTCTAGAATTAAGCAAGCAAGCGTTTGCACACCTGATGACTGTGTTGAACCGATTGGTTGGACGGTGTTTGGTGTTGCAAGGCAGTGACTTCGTAATAGATATTTGTGTGTAATGTATGTTAAGTGTGTGTAGAGTTTTGCAAATACGGGCTGATGTTTTGCTCCTTGAGTGTAAGGTTTTGCTAATAGTGAAGTACTTTTAATTTTAGTGTGTAAAAAAAGTGTAACAGAGACGATAGAAGTAAAATGTCAACTTGCTGTTATATGTAATAGCAGGCTAACTGTCAATCATTTGTCACATCGCTCAGCGCGTTTCTGTTCTCAGGCCACGCAAATGCACTCAAACAATTATGTTTCATCAGCGTACATCATCCTGCTGAGCGTAGGACATGTCCTCAGGGACTTTTTTACAATGATTGTGCCATTGACATCGTAAAATAATTTAAAAAAGGAGGTCCAGGAGGTCTGTTAAACTGGAAAAGGTCTGTTCTGCCTGCATATGCATGTAAAATATTATACTGAGTTAGAGTCTCTGGAGCACCAGGAACATTTCAGGGTTTTGGTGAAGTGTCACATGTTTGGGGCAACAATTAAGAGGTCGTCAAACAGTCGAGGGACAAAGAGGCTCCAAGTCGCCTGAAGACTCCTTTGTGATTTAATGGGGAAACTGGGTGAGCTGTGGGAGGGGGGACGATTGGTGGATCTGGTGACTCTGTCGCAGGGGGAGTTGAAAGCCTGAGGCTGTATGCATGTGTCTCTCCCTTATTGCCGAACTTTGGGGCTATTTTCAGACCACAAACCTTGGACCTTTCAGGTCCGTTGGGGGTCACCTGCCTCGGGGGGGAAATCTTCATCTATCTTGAGTTGCATGTGACGTGGAATGGAGTCAGCAGGGTGGGGTGGGGCATGTTTACGGTTGAAGGCTGGAGGGGAGCGCGTGCTGGTGGACACCATGCTGGGGGGTCAGATCTTCTGAGTCCCGTGCCTGTCACAATAACCTCTGATCAGCTGACCTCCAGTCGGCTCCAACAAATCCAACACGCGCGACTGCGTGGAACTGCGCCATGCAATACATTCCAGTAAAGGCTTCCATGTTGCCTGTGTGCAAGTGTCAAAGACCACAAATGAACAGAGCGTTCGGATTTTTAACACATCACGAGTATATAAATCCACCCATGTAAACTATAATTTCTCCAAATGTGGTTTGGTTGGTGAAATGCCAGAACACCAGGTTCTCTTATTCTAATGGATCTGTGAATATGTATTATTCTGCTTTCATTATTTGTGTCCTGGTCCCCAAACGTGTCCCATTTTGGTAAATTGACCCAACAAAAGACCTTATCTCTAGAAGTTAGACATTTGAAGGGACAACATCGAGCTGGGCCCCAAAATAACCCCAAAATAAGAGTCCGGTCACAGGTAAGTGAACATAT